>NC_079154.1:112978110-113169439 GCF_947563725.1 Argiope bruennichi
AAAGTGCAAATCAACACACGACTCTATCCATGAAGCCACGCACCCCTCGAACATCGCAGCAATCTTAGACTCTTAACACCATAAATAAAGTTTCAAATGTGAAGGAAATCTGGATCGAAATGCACAATGCTAAGCATACGGATGATATCTGCGCATGTGCAAGACATCGACCTTTAAAATTTCTATTAAATTTATAGATATTTTCACATTAAATTTTATTTTAGGATGTATGAAAATGGATGGAATTCGTAGTATATATAGAATAAGCACGGAGAAAATTTATTAATAAAAATATGTAAAAATAATGAATAAAACCAATTATTCGTTCGGATTCCAGACTCGAACTCAAGACCACCAAAAATAAGTGCAAATGAACACACGACTCTATCCATCAAGCCACGCATCCCTCGAACATCGCAGCAATCTTAGACTCTTAACACCATAAATAAAGTTTCAAATGTGAAGGAAATCTGGATCGAAATGCACAATGCTAAGCATACGGATGATATCTGCGCATGTGCAAGACATCGACCTTTAAAAGTTCTATTAAATTTACAGATATTTTCACATTAAATTTTATTTTAGGATGTATGAAAATGGATGGAATTCGTAGTATATATAGAATAAGCACGGAGAAAATTTATTAATAAAAATATGTAAAAATAATGAATAAAACCAATTATTCGTTTGGATTCCAGACTCGAATTCAAGACCACCAAAAAAAAAGTGCAAATGAACACACGACTCTATCCATCAAGCCACGAATCCCTCGAACATCGCAGCAATCTTAGACTCTTAACACCATAAATAAAGTTTCAAATGTGAAGGAAATCTGGATCGAAATGCACAATGCTAAGCATACGGATGATATCTGCGCATGTGCAAGACATCGACCCTTAAAATTTCTATTAAATTTATAGATATTTTCACATTAAATTTTATTTTAGGATGTATGAAAATGGATGGAATTCGTAGTATATATAGAATAAGCACGGAGAAAATTTATTAATAAAAATATGTAAAAATAATGAATAAAACAAATTATTCGTTCGGATTCCAGACTCGAACTCAAGACCACCAAAAAAAAGTGCAAATCAACACACGACTCTATCCATCAAGCCACGCATCCCTCGAACATCGCAGCAATCTTAGACTCTTAACACCATAAATAAAGTTTCAAATGTGAAGGAAATCTGGATCGAAATGCACAATGCTAAGCATACGGATGATATCTGCGCATGTGCAAGACATCGACCCTTAAAATTTCTATTAGATTTATAGATATTTTCACATTAAATTTTATTTTAGGGTGTATGAAAATGGATGGAATTCGTAGTATATATAGAATAAGCACGGAGAAAATTTATTAATAAAAATATGTAAAAATAATGAATAAAACAAATTATTCGTTCGGATTCCAGGCTCGAATTCAGGACCACCAAAAAAAAGTGCAAATCAACACACGACTCTATCCATCAAGCCACGCACCCCTCGAACATCGCAGCAATCTTAGACTCTTAACACCATAAATAAAGTTTCAAATGTGAAGGAAATCTGGATCGAAATGCACAATGCTAAGCATACGGATGATATCTGCGCATGTGCAAGACATCGACCTTTAAAATTTCTATTAAATTTATAGATATTTTCACATTAAATTTTATTTTAGGATGTATGAAAATGGATGGAATTCGTAGTATATATAGAATAAGCACGGAGAAAATTTATTAATAAAAATATGTAAAAATAATGAATAAAACCAATTATTCGTTCGGATTCCAGACTCGAACTCAAGACCACCAAAAATAAGTGCAAATGAACACACGACTCTATCCATCAAGCCACGCATCCCTCGAACATCGCAGCAATCTTAGACTCTTAACACCATAAATAAAGTTTCAAATGTGAAGGAAATCTGGATCGAATTGCACAATGCTAAGCATACGGATGATATCTGCGCATGTGCAAGACATCGACCTTTAAAAGTTCTATTAAATTTATAGATATTTTCACATTAAATTTTATTTTAGGATGTATGAAAATGGATGGAATTCGTAGTATATATAGAATAAGCACGGAGAAAATTTATTAATAAAAATATGTAAAAATAATGAATAAAACCAATTATTCGTTTGGATTCCAGACTCGAATTCAAGACCACCAAAAAAAAAGTGCAAATGAACACACGACTCTATCCATCAAGCCACGCATCCCTCGAACATCGCAGCAATCTTAGACTCTTAACACCATAAATAAAGTTTCAAATGTGAAGGAAATCTGGATCGAAATGCACAATGCTAAGCATACGGATGATATCTGCGCATGTGCAAGACATCGACCCTTAAAATTTCTATTAAATTTATAGATATTTTCACATTAAATTTTATTTTAGGATGTATGAAAATGGATGGAATTCGTAGTATATATAGAATAAGCACGGAGAAAATTTATTAATAAAAATATGTAAAAATAATGAATAAAACAAATTATTCGTTCGGATTCCAGACTCGAACTCAAGACCACCAAAAAAAAGTGCAAATCAACACACGACTCTATCCATCAAGCCACGCATCCCTCGAACATCGCAGCAATCTTAGACTCTTAACACCATAAATAAAGTTTCAAATGTGAAGGAAATCTGGATCGAAATGCACAATGCTAAGCATACGGATGATATCTGCGCATGTGCAAGACATCGACCCTTAAAATTTCTATTAGATTTATAGATATTTTCACATTAAATTTTATTTTAGGATGTATGAAAATGGATGGAATTCGTAGTATATATAGAATAAGCACGGAGAAAATTTATTAATAAAAATATGTAAAAATAATGAATAAAACAAATTATTCGTTCGGATTCCAGACTCGACCTCAAGACCACCAAAAAAAAAATTGCAAATCAACACACGACTCTATCCATCAAGCCACGCACCCCTCGAACATCGCAGCAATCTTAGACTCTTAACACCATAAATAAAGTTTCAAATGTGAAGGAAATCTTTATCGAAATGCACAATGCTAAGCATACGGATGATATCTGCGCATGTGCGAGACATCGACCCTTAAAATTTCTATTAAATTTATAGATATTTTCACATTAAATTTTATTTTAGGATGTATGAAAATGGATGGATTTCGTAGTATATATGGAATAAGCACGGAGAAAATTTATTAATAAAAATATGTAAAAATTATGAATAAAACAAATTATTCGTTTGGATTCCAGACTCGAATTCAAGACCACCAAAAAAAAAGTGCAAATGAACACACGACTCTATCCATCAAGCCACGCATCCCTCGAACATCGCAGCAATCTTAGACTCTTAACACCATAAATAAAGTTTCAAATGTGAAGGAAATCTGCATCGAAATGCACAATGCTAAGCATACGGATGATATCTGCGCATGTGCAAGACATCGACCCTTAAAATTTCTATTAAATTTATAGATATTTTCACATTAAATTTTATTTTAGGATGTATGAAAATGGATGGAATTCGTAGTATATATAGAATAAGCACGGAGAAAATTTATTAATAAAAATATGTAAAAATAATGAATAAAACAAATTATTCGTTCGGATTCCAGGCTCGAATTCAGGACCACCAAAAAAAAGTGCAAATCAACACACGACTCAATCCATCAAGCCACGCACCCCTCGAACATCGCAGCAATCTTAGACTCTTAACACCATAAATAAAGTTTCAAATGTGAAGGAAATCTGGATCGAAATGCACAATGCTAAGCATACGGATGATATCTGCGCATGTGCAAGACATCGACCTTTAAAATTTCTATTAAATTTATAGATATTTTCACATTAAATTTTATTTTAGGATGTATGAAAATGGATGGAATTCGTAGTATATATAGAATAAGCACGGAGAAAATTTATTAATAAAAATATGTAAAAATAATGAATAAAACCAATTATTCGTTCGGATTCCAGACTCGAACTCAAGACCACCAAAAATAAGTGCAAATGAACACACGACTCTATCCATCAAGCCACGCATCCCTCGAACATCGCAGCAATCTTAGACTCTTAACACCATAAATAAAGTTTCAAATGTGAAGGAAATCTGGATCGAAATGCACAATGCTAAGCATACGGATGATATCTGCGCATGTGCAAGACATCGACCTTTAAAAGTTCTATTAAATTTATAGATATTTTCACATTAAATTTTATTTTAGGATGTATGAAAATGGATGGAATTCGTAGTATATATAGAATAAGCACGGAGAAAATTTATTAATAAAAATATGTAAAAATAATGAATAAAACCAATTATTCGTTTGGATTCCAGACTCGAATTCAAGACCACCAAAAAAAAAGTGCAAATGAACACACGACTCTATCCATCAAGCCACGCATCCCTCGAACATCGCAGCAATCTTAGACTCTTAACACCATAAATAAAGTTTCAAATGTGAAGGAAATCTGGATCGAAATGCACAATGCTAAGCATACGGATGATATCTGCGCATGTGCAAGACATCGACCCTTAAAATTTCTATTAAATTTATAGATATTTTCACATTAAATTTTATTTTAGGATGTATGAAAATGGATGGAATTCGTAGTATATATAGAATAAGCACGGAGAAAATTTATTAATAAAAATATGTAAAAATAATGAATAAAACAAATTATTCGTTCGGATTCCAGACTCGAACTCAAGACCACCAAAAAAAAGTGCAAATCAACACACGACTCTATCCATCAAGCCGCGCATCCCTCGAACATCGCAGCAATCTTAGACTCTTAACACCAAAAATAAAGTTTCAAATGTGAAGGAAATCTGGATCGAAATGCACAATGCTAAGCATACGGATGATATCTGCGCATGTGCAAGACATCGACCCTTAAAATTTCTATTAGATTTATAGATATTTTCACATTAAATTTTATTTTAGGGTGTATGAAAATGGATGGAATTCGTAGTATATATAGAATAAGCACGGAGAAAATTTATTAATAAAAATATGTAAAAATAATGAATAAAACAAATTATTCGTTCGGATTCCAGGCTCGAATTCAGGACCACCAAAAAAAAGTGCAAATCAACACACGACTCTATCCATCAAGCCACGCACCCCTCGAACATCGCAGCAATCTTAGACTCTTAACACCATAAATAAAGTTTCAAATGTGAAGGAAATCTGGATCGAAATGCACAATGCTAAGCATACGGATGATATCTGCGCATGTGCAAGACATCGACCTTTAAAATTTCTATTAAATTTATAGATATTTTCACATTAAATTTTATTTTAGGATGTATGAAAATGGATGGAATTCGTAGTATATATAGAATAAGCACGGAGAAAATTTATTAATAAAAATATGTAAAAATAATGAATAAAACCAATTATTCGTTCGGATTCCAGACTCGAACTCAAGACCACCAAAAATAAGTGCAAATGAACACACGACTCTATCCATCAAGCCACGCATCCCTCGAACATCGCAGCAATCTTAGACTCTTAACACCATAAATAAAGTTTCAAATGTGAAGGAAATCTGGACCGAAATGCACAATGCTAAGCATACGGATGATATCTGCGCATGTGCAAGACATCGACCTTTAAAAGTTCTATTAAATTTATAGATATTTTCACATTAAATTTTATTTTAGGATGTATGAAAATGGATGGAATTCGTAATATATATAGAATAAGCACGGAGAAAATTTATTAATAAAAATATGTAAAAATAATGAATAAAACCAATTATTCGTTTGGATTCCAGACTCGAATTCAAGACCACCAAAAAAAAAGTGCAAATGAACACACGACTCTATCCATCAAGCCACGCATCCCTCGAACATCGCAGCAATCTTAGACTCTTAACACCATAAATAAAGTTTCAAATGTGAAGGAAATCTGGATCGAAATGCACAATGCTAAGCATACGGATGATATCTGCGCATGTGCAAGACATCGACCCTTAAAATTTCTATTAAATTTATAGATATTTTCACATTAAATTTTATTTTAGGATGTATGAAAATGGATGGAATTCGTAGTATATATAGAATAAGCACGGAGAAAATTTATTAATAAAAATATGTAAAAATAATGAATAAAACAAATTATTCGTTCGGATTCCAGACTCGAACTCAAGACCACCAAAAAAAAGTGCAAATCAACACACGACTCTATCCATCAAGCCACGCATCCCTCGAACATCGCAGCAATCTTAGACTCTTAACACTATAAATAAAGTTTCAAATGTGAAGGAAATCTGGATCGAAATGCACAATGCTAAGCATACGGATGATATCTGCGCATGTGCAAGACATCGACCCTTAAAATTTCTATTAAATTTATAGATATTTTCACATTAAATTTTATTTTAGGATGTATGAAAATGGATGGAATTCGTAGTATATATAGAATAAGCACGGAGAAAATTTATTAATAAAAATATGTAAAAATAATGAATAAAACAAATTATTCGTTCGGATTCCAGACTCGAACTCAAGACCACCAAAAAAAAGTGCAAATCAACACACGACTCTATCCATCAAGCCACGCATCCCTCGAACATCGCAGCAATCTTAGACTCTTAACACCATAAATAAAGTTTCAAATGTGAAGGAAATCTGGATCGAAATGCACAATGCTAAGCATACGGATGATATCTGCGCATGTGCAAGACATCGACCCTTAAAATTTCTATTAAATTTATAGATATTTTCACATTAAATTTTATTTTAGGATGTATGAAAATGGATGGAATTCGTAGTATATATAGAATAAGCACGGAGAAAATTTATTAATAAAAATATGTAAAAATAATGAATAAAACAAATTATTCGTTCGGATTCCAGACTCGAACTCAAGACCACCAAAAAAAAGTGCAAATCAACACACGACTCTATCCATCAAGCCACGCATCCCTCGAACATCGCAGCAATCTTAGACTCTTAACACCATAAATAAAGTTTCAAATGTGAAGGAAATCTGGATCGAAATGCACAATGCTAAGCATACGGATGATATCTGCGCATGTGCGAGACATCGACCTTTAAAATTTCTATTAAATTTATAGATATTTTCACATTAAATTTTATTTTAGGATGTATGAAAATGGATGGAATTCGTAGTATATATAGAATAAGCACGGAGAAAATTTATTAATAAAAATATGTAAAAATAATGAATAAAACAAATTATTCGTTCGGATTCCAGACTCGAACTCAAGACCACCAAAAAAAAGTGCAAATCAACACACGACTCTATCCATCAAGCCACGCATCCCTCGAACATCGCAGCAATCTTAGACTCTTAACACCATAAATAAAGTTTCAAATGTGAAGGAAATCTGGATCGAAATGCACAATGCTAAGCATACGGATGATATCTGCGCATGTGCAAGACATCGACCCTTAAAATTTCTATTAAATTTATAGATATTTTCACATTAAATTTTATTTTAGGATGTATGAAAATGGATGGAATTCGTAGTATATATAGAATAAGCACGGAGAAAATTTATTAATAAAAATATGTAAAAATAATGAATAAAACAAATTATTCGTTCGGATTCCAGACTCGAACTCAAGACCACCAAAAAAAAGTGCAAATCAACACACGACTCTATCCATCAAGCTACGCATCCCTCGAACATCGCAGCAATCTTAGACTCTTAACACCATAAATAAAGTTTCAAATGTGAAGGAAATCTGGATCGAAATGCACAATGCTAAGCATACGGATGATATCTGCGCATGTGCAAGACATCGACCCTTAAAATTTCTATTAAATTTATAGATATTTTCACATTAAATTTTATTTTAGGATGTATGAAAATGGATGGAATTCGTAGTATATATAGAATAAGCACGGAGAAAATTTATTAATAAAAATATGTAAAAATAATGAATAAAACAAATTATTCGTTCGGATTCCAGACTCGAACTCAAGACCACCAAAAAAAAGTGCAAATCAACACACGACTCTATCCATCAAGCCACGCATCCCTCGAACATCGCAGCAATCTTAGACTCTTAACACCATAAATAAAGTTTCAAATGTGAAGGAAATCTGGATCGAAATGCACAATGCTAAGCATACGGATGATATCTGCGCATGTGCAAGACATCGACCCTTAAAATTTCTATTAAATTTATAGATATTTTCACATTAAATTTTATTTTAGGATGTATGAAAATGGATGGAATTCGTAGTATATATAGAATAAGCACGGAGAAAATTTATTAATAAAAATATGTAAAAATAATGAATAAAACAAATTATTCGTTCGGATTCCAGACTCGAACTCAAGACCACCAAAAAAAAGTGCAAATCAACACACGACTCTATCCATCAAGCCACGCATCCCTCGAACATCGCAGCAATCTTAGACTCTTAACACCATAAATAAAGTTTCAAATGTGACGGAAATCTGGATCGAAATGCACAATGCTAAGCATACGGATGATATCTGCGCATGTGCGAGACATCGACCTTTAAATTTTCTATTAAATTTATAGATATTTTCACATTAAATTTTATTTTAGGATGTATGAAAATGGATGGATTTCGTAGTATATATAGAATAAGCACGGAGAAAATTTATTAATAAAAATATGTAAAAATAATGAGTAAAACAAATTATTCGTTCGTATTCCAGACTCGAACTCAAGACCACCAAAAAAAAGTGCAAATCAACACACGACTCTATCCATCAAGCCACGCATCCCTCGAACATCGCAGCAATCTTAGACTCTTAACACTATAAATAAAGTTTCAAATGTGAAGGAAATCTGGATCGAAATGCACAATGCTAAGCATACGGATGATATCTGCGCATGTGCAAGACATCGACCCTTAAAATTTCTATTAAATTTATAGATATTTTCACATTAAATTTTATTTTAGGATGTATGAAAATGGATGGAATTCGTAGTATATATAGAATAAGCACGGAGAAAATTTATTAATAAAAATATGTAAAAATAATGAATAAAACAAATTATTCGTTCGGATTCCAGACTCTAACTCAAGACCACCAAAAAAAAGTGCAAATCAACACACGACTCTATCCATCAAGCCACGCATCCCTCGAACATCGCAGCAATCTTAGACTCTTAACACCATAAATAAAGTTTCAAATGTGAAGGAAATCTGGATCGAAATGCACAATGCTAAGCATACGGATGATATCTGCGCATGTGCAAGACATCGACCCTTAAAATTTCTATTAAATTTATAGATATTTTCACATTAAATTTTATTTTAGGATGTATGAAAATGGATGGAATTCGTAGTATATATAGAATAAGCACGGAGAAAATTTATTAATAAAAATATGTAAAAATAATGAATAAAACAAATTATTCGTTCGGATTCCAGACTCGAACTCAAGACCACCAAAAAAAAGTGCAAATCAACACACGACTCTATCCATCAAGCCACGCATCCCTCGAACATCGCAGCAATCTTAGACTCTTAACACCATAAATAAAGTTTCAAATGTGAAGGAAATCTGGATCGAAATGCACAATGCTAAGCATACGGATGATATCTGCGCATGTGCAAGACATCGACCCTTAAAATGTCTATTAAATTTATAGATATTTTCACATTAAATTTTATTTTAGGATGTATGAAAATGGATGGAATTCGTAGTATATATAGAATAAGCACGGAGAAAATTTATTAATAAAAATATGTAAAAATAATGAATAAAACAAATTATTCGTTCGGATTCCAGACTCGAACTCAAGACCACCAAAAAAAAGTGCAAATCAACACACGACTCTATCCATCAAGCCACGCATCCCTCGAACATCGCAGCAATCTTAGACTCTTAACACCATAAATAAAGTTTCAAATGTGAAGGAAATCTGGATCGAAATGCACAATGCTAAGCATACGGATGATATCTGCGCATGTGCAAGACATCGACCCTTAAAATTTCTATTAAATTTATAGATATTTTCACATTAAATTTTATTTTAGGATGTATGAAAATGGATGGAATTCGTAGTATATATAGAATAAGCACGGAGAAAATTTATTAATAAAAATATGTAAAAATAATGAATAAAACAAATTATTCGTTCGGATTCCAGACTCGAACTCAAGACCACCAAAAAAAAAGTGCAAATCAACACACGACTCTATCCATCAAGCCACGCATCCCTCGAACATCGCAGCAATCTTAGACTCTTAACACCATAAATAAAGTTTCAAATGTGAAGGAAATCTGGATCGAAATGCACAATGCTAAGCATACGGATGATATCTGCGCATGTGCGAGACATCGACCTTTAAAATTTCTATTAAATTTATAGATATTTTCACATTAAATTTTATTTTAGGATGTATGAAAATGGATGGATTTCGTAGTATATATAGAATAAGCACGAAGAAAATTTATTAATAAAAATATGTAAAAATAATGAATAAAACAAATTATTCGTTCGGATTCCAGACTCGAACTCAAGACCACCAAAAAAAAGTGCAAATCAACACACGACTCTATCCATCAAGCCACGCATCCCTCGAACATCGCAGCAATCTTAGACTCTTAACACCATAAATAAAGTTTCAAATGTGAAGGAAATCTGGATCGAAATGCACAATGCTAAGCATACGGATGATATCTGCGCATGTGCGAGACATCGACCTTTAAAATTTCTATTAAATTTATAGATATTTTCACATTAAATTTTATTTTAGGATGTATGAAAATGGATGGATTTCGTAGTATATATAGAATAAGCACGGAGAAAATTTATTAATAAAAATATGTAAAAATAATGAATAAAACAAATTATTCGTTCGGATTCCAGACTCGAACTCAAGACCACCAAAAAAAAGTGCAAATCAACACACGACTCTATCCATCAAGCCACGCATCCCTCGAACATCGCAGCAATCTTAGACTCTTAACACCATAAATAAAGTTTCAAATGTGAAGGAAATCTGGATCGAAATGCACAATGCTAAGCATACGGATGATATCTGCGCATGTGCGAGACATCGACCCTTAAAATTTCTATTAAATTTATAGATATTTTCACATTAAATTTTATTTTAGGATGTATGAAAATGGATGGATTTCGTAGTATATATAGAATAAGCACGGAGAAAATTTATTAATAAAAATATGTAAAAATAATGAATAAAACAAATTATTCGTTCGGATTCCAGACTTGAACTCAAGACCACCAAAAAAAAGTGCAAATCAACACACGACTCTATCCATCAAGCCACGCATCCCTCGAACATCGCAGCAATCTTAGACTCTTAACACCATAAATAAAGTTTCAAATGTGAAGGAAATCTGGATCGAAATGCACAATGCTAAGCATACGGATGATATCTGCGCATGTGCAAGACATCGACCCTTAAAATTTCTATTAAATTTATAGATATTTTCACATTAAATTTTATTTTAGGATGTATGAAAATGGATGGAATTCGTAGTATATATAGAATAAGCACGGAGAAAATTTATTAATAAAAATATGTAAAAATAATGAATAAAACAAATTATTCGTTCGGATTCCAGACTCGAACTCAAGACCACCAAAAAAAAGTGCAAATCAACACACGACTCTATCCATCAAGCCACGCATCCCTCGAACATCGCAGCAATCTTAGACTCTTAACACCATAAATAAAGTTTCAAATGTGAAGGAAATCTGGATCGAAATGCACAATGCTAAGCATACGGATGATATCTGCGCATGTGCGAGACATCGACCTTTAAAATTTCTATTAAATTTATAGATATTTTCACATTAAATTTTATTTCAGGATGTATGAAAATGGATGGATTTCGTAGTATATATAGAATAAGCACGGAGAAAATTTATTAATAAAAATATGTAAAAATAATGAATAAAACAAATTATTCGTTCGGATTCCAGACTCGAACTCAAGACCACCAAAAAAAAAGTGCAAATCAACACACGACTTTATCCATCAAGCCACGCATCCCTCGAACATCGCAGCAATCTTAGACTCTTAACACCATAAATAAAGTTTCAAATGTGAAGGAAATCTGGATCGAAATGCACAATGCTAAGCATACGGATGATATCTGCGCATGTGCAAGACATCGACCCTTAAAATTTCTATTAAATTTATAGATATTTTCACATTAAATTTTATTTTAGGATGTATGAAAATGGATGCAATTCGTAGTATATATAGAATAAGCACGGAGAAAATTTATTAATAAAAATATGTAAAAATAATGAATAAAACAAATTATTCGTTCGGATTCCAGACTCGAACTCAAGACCACCAAAAAAAAGTGCAAATCAACACACGACTCTATCCATCAAGCCACGCATCCCTCGAACATCGCAGCAATCTTAGACTCTTAACACCATAAATAAAGTTTCAAATGTGAAGGAAATCTGGATCGAAATGCACAATGCTAAGCATACGGATGATATCTGCGCATGTGCGAGACATCGACCTTTAAAATTTCTATTAAATTTATAGATATTTTCACATTAAATTTTATTTTAGGATGTATGAAAATGGATGGATTTCGTAGTATATATAGAATAAGCACGGAGAAAATTTATTAATAAAAATATGTAAAAATAATGAATAAAACAAATTATTCGTTCGGATTCCAGACTCGAACTCAAGACCACCAAAAAAAAGTGCAAATCAACACACGACTCTATCCATCAAGCCACGCATCCCTCGAACATCGCAGCAATCTTAGACTCTTAACACCATAAATAAAGTTTCAAATGTGAAGGAAATCTGGATCGAAATGCACAATGCTAAGCATACGGATGATATCTGCGCATGTGCAAGACATCGACCCTTAAAATTTCTATTAAATTTATAGATATTTTCACATTAAATTTTATTTTAGGATGTATGAAAATGGATGGAATTCGTAGTATATATAGAATAAGCACGGAGAAAATTTATTAATAAAAATATGTAAAAATAATGAATAAAACAAATTATTCGTTCGGATTCCAGACTCGAACTCAAGACCACCAAAAAAAAGTGCAAATCAACACACGACTCTATCCATCAAGCCACGCATCCCTCGAACATCGCAGCAATCTTAGACTCTTAACACCATAAATAAAGTTTCAAATGTGAAGGAAATCTGGATCGAAATGCACAATGCTAAGCATACGGATGATATCTGCGCATGTGCGAGACATCGACCTTTAAAATTTCTATTAAATTTATAGATATTTTCACATTAAATTTTATTTTAGGATGTATGAAAATGGATGGATTTCGTAGTATATATAGAATAAGCACGGAGAAAATTTATTAATAAAAATATGTAAAAATAATGAATAAAACAAATTATTCGTTCGGATTCCAGACTCGAACTCAAGACCACCAAAAAAAAGTGCAAATCAACACACGACTCTATCCATCAAGCCACGCATCCCTCGAACATCGCAGCAATCTTAGACTCTTAACACCATAAATAAAGTTTCAAATGTGAAGGAAATCTGGATCGAAATGCACAATGCTAAGCATGCTAATGATATCTGCGCATGTGCAAGACATCGACCCTTAAAATTTCTATTAAATTTATAGATATTTTCACATTAAATTTTATTTTAGGATGTATGAAAATGGATGGAATTCGTAGTATATATAGAATAAGCACGGAGAAAATTTATTAATAAAAATATGTAAAAATAATGAATAAAACAAATTATTCGTTCGGATTCCAGACTCGAACTCAAGACCACCAAAAAGAAGTGCAAATCAACACACGACTCTATCCATCAAGCCACGCATCCCTCGAACATCGCAGCAATCTTAGACTCTTAACACCATAAATAAAGTTTCAAATGTGAAGGAAATCTGGATCGAAATGCACAATGCTAAGCATGCTAATGATATCTGCGCATGTGCAAGACATCGACCCTTAAAATTTCTATTAAATTTATAGATATTTTCACATTAAATTTTATTTTAGGATGTATGAAAATGGATGGAATTCGTAGTATATATAGAATAAGCACGGAGAAAATTTATTAATAAAAATATGTAAAAATAATGAATAAAACAAATTATTCGTTCGCATTCCAGACTCGAACTCAAGACCACCAAAAAAAAAGTGCAAATCAACACACGACTCTATCCATCAAGCCACGCATCCCTCGAACATCGCAGCAATCTTAGACTTTTAACACCATAAATAAAGTTTCAAATGTGAAGGAAATCTGGATCGAAATGCACAATGCTAAGCATGCTAATGATATCTGCGCATGTGCAAGACATCGACCCTTAAAATTTCTATTAAATTTATTGATATTTTCACATTAAATTTTATTTTAGGATGTATGAAAATGGATGGAATTCGTAGTATATATAGAATAAGCACGGAGAAAATTTATTAATAAAAATATGTAAAAATAATGAATAAAACAAATTATTCGTTCGGATTCCAGACTCGAACTCAAGACCACCAAAAAAAAGTGCAAATCAACACACGACTCTATCCATCAAGCCACGCATCCCTCGAACATCGCAGCAATCTTAGACTCTTAACACCATAAATAAAGTTTCAAATGTGAAGGAAATCTGGATCGAAATGCACAATGCTAAGCATGCTAATGATATCTGCGCATGTGCAAGACATCGACCCTTAAAATTTCTATTAAATTTATAGATATTTTCACATTAAATTTTATTTTAGGATGTATGAAAATGGATGGAATTCGTAGTATATATAGAATAAGCACGGAGAAAATTTATTAATAAAAATATGTAAAAATAATGAATAAAACAAATTATTCGTTCGGATTCCAGACTCGAACTCAAGACCACCAAAAAGAAGTGCAAATCAACACACGACTCTATCCATCAAGCCACGCATCCCTCGAACATCGCAGCAATCTTAGACTCTTAACACCATAAATAAAGTTTCAAATGTGAAGGAAATCTGGATCGAAATGCACAATGCTAAGCATGCTAATGATATCTGCGCATGTGCAAGACATCGACCCTTAAAATTTCTATTAAATTTATAGATATTTTCACATTAAATTTTATTTTAGGATGTATGAAAATGGATGGAATTCGTAGTATATATAGAATAAGCACGGAGAAAATTTATTAATAAAAATATGTAAAAATAATGAATAAAACAAATTATTCGTTCGCATTCCAGACTCGAACTCAAGACCACCAAAAAAAAAGTGCAAATCAACACACGACTCTATCCATCAAGCCACGCATCCCTCGAACATCGCAGCAATCTTAGACTTTTAACACCATAAATAAAGTTTCAAATGTGAAGGAAATCTGGATCGAAATGCACAATGCTAAGCATGCTAATGATATCTGCGCATGTGCAAGACATCGACCCTTAAAATTTCTATTAAATTTATTGATATTTTCACATTAAATTTTATTTTAGGATGTATGAAAATGGATGGAATTCGTAGTATATATAGAATAAGCACGGAGAAAATTTATTAATAAAAATATGTAAAAATAATGAATAAAACAAATTATTCGTTCGCATTCCAGACTCGAACTCAAGACCACCAAAAAAAAGTGCAACTCAACACACGACTCTATCCACCAAGCCACGCATCCCTCGAACATCGCAGCAATCTTAGACTCTTAACACCATAAATAAAGTTTCAAATGTGAAGGAAATCTGGATCGAAATGCACAATGCTAAGCATACGGATGATATCTGCGCATGTGCGAGACATCGACCCTTAAAATTTCTATTAAATTTATAGATATTTTCGCATTAAATTTTATTTTAGGATGTATGAAAATGGATGTAATTCGTAGTATATATAGAATAAGCACGGAGAAAATTTATTAATAAAAATATGTAAAAATAATGAATAAAACCAATTATTCGTTTGGATTCCAGACTCGACCTCAAGACCACCAAAAAAAAAGTGCAAATGAACACACGACTCTATCCATCAAGCCACGCATCCCTCGAACATCGCAGCAATCTTAGACTCTTAACACCATAAATAAAGTTTCAAATGTGAAGGAAATCTGGATCGAAATGCACAATGCTAAGCATACGGATGATATCTGCGCATGTGCAAGACATCGACCTTTAAAATTTCTATTAAATTTATAGATATTTTCACATTAAATTTTATTTTAGGATGTATGAAAATGGATGGAATTCGTAGTATATATAGAATAAGCACGGAGAAAATTTATTAATAAAAATATGTAAAAATAATGAATAAAACCAATTATTCGTTCGGATTCCAGACTCGAACTCAAGACCACCAAAAATAAGTGCAAATGAACACACGACTCTATCCATCAAGCCACGCATCCCTCGAACATCGCAGCAATCATAGACTCTTAACACCATAAATAAAGTTTCAAATGTGAAGGAAATCTGGATCGAAATGCACAATGCTAAGCATACGGATGATATCTGCGCATGTGCAAGACATCGACCTTTAAAAGTTCTATTAAATTTATAGATATTTTCACATTAAATTTTATTTTAGGATGTATGAAAATGGATGGAATTCGTAGTATATATAGAATAAGCACGGAGAAAATTTATTAATAAAAATATGTAAAAATAATGAATAAAACCAATTATTCGTTTGGATTCCAGACTCGAATTCAAGACTACCAAAAAAAAAGTGCAAATGAACACACGACTCTATCCATCAAGCCACGCATCCCTCGAACATCGCAGCAATCTTAGACTCTTAACACCATAAATAAAGTTTCAAATGTGAAGGAAATCTGGATCGAAATGCACAATGCTAAGCATACGGATGATATCTGCGCATGTGCAAGACATCGACCCTTAAAATTTCTATTAAATTTATAGATATTTTCACATTAAATTTTATTTTAGGATGTATGAAAATGGATGGAATTCGTAGTATATATAGAATAAGCACGGAGAAAATTTATTAATAAAAATATGTAAAAATAATGAATAAAACAAATTATTCGTTCGTATTCCAGACTCGAACTCAAGACCACCAAAAAAAAGTGCAAATCAACACACGACTCTATCCATCAAGCCACGCATCCCTCGAACATCGCAGCAATCTTAGACTCTTAACACCATAAATAAAGTTTCAAATGTGAAGGAAATCTGGATCGAAATGCACAATGCTAAGCATACGGATGATATCTGCGCATGTGCAAGACATCGACCCTTAAAATTTCTATTAAATTTATAGATATTTTCACATTAAATTTTATTTTAGGATGTATGAAAATGGATGGATTTCGTAGTATATATAGAATAAGCACGGAGAAAATTTATTAATAAAAATATGTAAAAATAATGAATAAAACAAATTATTCGTTCGGATTCCAGACTCGAACTCAAGACCATCAAAAAAAAGTGCAAATCAACACACGACTCTATCCATCAAGCCACGCATCCCTCGAACATCGCAGCAATCTTAGACTCTTAACACCATAAATAAAGTTTCAAATGTGAAGGAAATCTGGATCGAAATGCACAATGCTAAGCATACGGATGATATCTGCGCATGTGGAAGACATCGGACCTTAAAATTTCTATTAAATTTATAGATATTTTCACATTAAATTTTATTTTAGGATGTATGAAAATGGATGGATTTCGTAGTATATATAGAATAAGCACGGAGAAAATTTATTAATAAAAATATGTAAAAATAATGAATAAAACAAATTATTCGTTCGGATTCCAGACTCGAACTCAAGACCACCAAAAAAAAGTGCAAATCAACACACGACTCTATCCATCAAGCCACGCATCCCTCGAACATCGCAGCAATCTTAGACTCTTAACACCATAAATAAAGTTTCAAATGTGAAGGAAATCTGGATCGAAATGCACAATGCTAAGCATACGGATGATATCTGCGCATGTGCGAGACATCGACCCTTAAAATTTCTATTAAATTTATAGATATTTTCACATTAAATTTTATTTTAGGATGTATGAAAATGGATGGAATTCGTAGTATATATAGAATAAGCACGGAGAAAATTTATTAATAAAAATATGTAAAAATAATGAATAAAACAAATTATTCGTTCGGATTCCAGACTCGAAATCAAGACCACCAAAAAAATGTGCCAATCAACACACGACTCTATCCATCAAGCCACGCATCCCTCGAACATCGCAGCAATCTTAGACTCTTAACACCATAAATAAAGTTTCAAATGTGAAGGAAATCTGGATCGAAATGCACAATGCTAAGCATACGGATGATATCTGCGCATGTGCGAGACATCGACCTTTAAAATTTCTATTAAATTTATAGATATTTTCACATTAAATTTTATTTTAGGATGTATGAAAATGGATGGATTTCGTAGTATATATAGAATAAGCACGGAGAAAATTTATTAATAAAAATATGTAAAAATAATGAATAAAACCAATTATTCGTTCGGATTCCAGACTCGAACTCAAGACCACCAAAACAAAGTGCAAATCAACACACGACTCTATCCATCAAGCCACGCATCCCTCGAACATCGCAGCAATCTTAGACTCTTAACACCATAAATAAAGTTTCAAATGTGAAGGAAATCTGGATCGAAATGCACAATGCTAAGCATACGGATGATATCTGCGCATGTGCAAGACATAGACCCTTAAAATTTCTATTAAATTTATAGATATTTTCACATTAAATTTTATTTTAGGGTGTATGAAATGGATGGAATTCGTAGTATATATAGAATAAGCACGGAGAAAATTTATTAATAAAAATATGTAAAAATAATGAATAAAACAAATTATTCGTTCGGATTCCAGACTCGAACTCAAGACCACCAAAAAAAAAATGCAAATCAACACACGACTCTATCCATCAAGCCACGCATCACTCGAACATCGCAGCAATCTTAGACTCTTAACACCATAAATAAAGTTTCAAATGTGAAGGAAATCTGGATCGAAATGCACAATGCTACGCCTACGGATGATATCTGCGCATGTGCGAGACATCGACCCTTAAAATTTCTATTAAATTTATAGATATTTTCACATTAAATTTTATTTTAGGATGTATGAAAATGGATGGAATTCGTAGTATATATAGAATAAGCGCGGAGAAAATTTATTAATAAAAATATGTAAAAATAATGAATAAAACAAATTATTCGTTCGGATTCCAGACTCGAACTCAAGACCACCAAAAAAAAGTGCAAATCAACACACGACTCTATCCATCAAGCCACGCATCCCTCGAACATCGCAGCAATCTTAGACTCTTAACACCATAAATAAAGTTTCAAATGTGAAGGAAATCTGGATCGAAATGCACAATGCTAAGCATACGGATGATATCTGCGCATGTGCAAGACATCGACCCTTAAAATTTCTATTAAATTTATAGATATTTTCACATTAAATTTTATTTTAGGATGTATGAAAATGGATGGAATTCGTAGTATATATAGAATAAGCACGGAGAAAATTTATTAATAAAAATATGTAAAAATAATGAATAAAACCAATTATTCGTTCGGATTCCAGACTCGAACTCAAGACCACCAAAAAAAAGTGCAAATCAACACACGACTCTATCCATCAAGCCACGCATCCCTCGAACATCGCAGCAATCTTAGACTCTTAACACCATAAATAAAGTTTCAAATGTGAAGGAAATCTGGATCGAAATGCACAATGCTAAGCATACGGATGATATCTGCGCATGTGCAAGACATAGACCCTTAAAATTTCTATTAAATTTATAGATATTTTCACATTAAATTTTATTTTAGGATGTATGAAAATGGATGGAATTCGTAGTATATATAGAATAAGCACGGAGAAAATTTATTAATAAAAATATGTAAAAATAATGAATAAAACAAATTATTCGTTCGGATTCCAGACTCGAACTCAAGACCACCAAAAAAAAAAAAAAAATGCAAATCAACACACGACTCTATCCATCAAGCCACGCATCACTCGAACATCGGAGCAATCTTAGACTCTTAACACCATAAATAAAGTTTCAAATGTGAAGGAAATCTGGATCGAAATGCACAATGCTAAGCATGCTAATGATATCTGCGCATGTGCAAGACATCGACCCTTAAAATTTCTATTAAATTTATAGATATTTTCACATTAAATTTTATTTTAGGATGTATGAAAATGGATGGAATTCGTAGTATATATAGAATAAGCACGGAGAAAATTTATTAATAAAAATATGTAAAAATAATGAATAAAACAAATTATTCGTTCGGATTCCAGACTCGAACTCAAGACCACCAAAAAGAAGTGCAAATCAACACACGACTCTATCCATCAAGCCACGCATCCCTCGAACATCGCAGCAATCTTAGACTCTTAACACCATAAATAAAGTTTCAAATGTGAAGGAAATCTGGATCGAAATGCACAATGCTAAGCATGCTAATGATATCTGCGCATGTGCAAGACATCGACCCTTAAAATTTCTATTAAATTTATAGATATTTTCACATTAAATTTTATTTTAGGATGTATGAAAATGGATGGAATTCGTAGTATATATAGAATAAGCACGGAGAAAATTTATTAATAAAAATATGTAAAAATAATGAATAAAACAAATTATTCGTTCGCATTCCAGACTCGAACTCAAGACCACCAAAAAAAAAGTGCAAATCAACACACGACTCTATCCATCAAGCCACGCATCCCTCGAACATCGCAGCAATCTTAGACTTTTAACACCATAAATAAAGTTTCAAATGTGAAGGAAATCTGGATCGAAATGCACAATGCTAAGCATGCTAATGATATCTGCGCATGTGCAAGACATCGACCCTTAAAATTTCTATTAAATTTATAGATATTTTCACATTAAATTTTATTTTAGGATGTATGAAAATGGATGGAATTCGTAGTATATATAGAATAAGCACGGAGAAAATTTATTAATAAAAATATGTAAAAATAATGAATAAAACAAATTATTCGTTCGCATTCCAGACTCGAACTCAAGACCACCAAAAAAAAAGTGCAAATCAACACACGACTCTATCCATCAAGCCACGCATCCCTCGAACATCGCAGCAATCTTAGACACTTAACACCATAAATAAAGTTTCAAATGTGAAGGAAATCTGGATCGAAATGCACAATGCTAAGCATGCTAATGATATCTGCGCATGTGCAAGACATCGACCCTTAAAATTTCTATTAAATTTATAGATATTTTCACATTAAATTTTATTTTAGGATGTATGAAAATGGATGGAATTCGTAGTATATATAGAATAAGCACGGAGAAAATTTATTAATAAAAATATGTAAAAATAATGAATAAAACAAATTATTCGTTCGCATTCCAGACTCGAACTCAAGACCACCAAAAAAAAAAGGGCAAATCAACACACGACTCTATCCATCAAGCCACGCATCCCTCGAACATCGCAGCAATCTTAGACTCTTAACACCATAAATAAAGTTTCAAATGTGAAGGAAATCTGGATCGAAATGCACAATGCTAAGCATGCTAATGATATCTGCGCATGTGCAAGACATCGACCCTTAAAATTTCTATTAAATTTATAGATATTTTCACATTAAATTTTATTTTAGGATGTATGAAAATGGATGGAATTCGTAGTATATATAGAATAAGCACGGAGAAAATTTATTAATAAAAATATGTAAAAATAATGAATAAAACAAATTATTCGTTCGCATTCCAGACTCGAACTCAAGACCACCAAAAAAAAAGTGCAAATCAACACACGACTCTATCCATCAAGCCACGCATCCCTCGAACATCGCAGCAATCTTAGACTTTTAACACCATAAATAAAGTTTGAAATGTGAAGGAAATCTGGATCGAAATGCACAATGCTAAGCATGCTAATGATATCTGCGCATGTGCAAGACATCGACCCTTAAAATTTCTATTAAATTTATAGATATTTTCACATTAAATTTTATTTTAGGATGTATGAAAATGGATGGAATTCGTAGTATATATAGAATAAGCACGGAGAAAATTTATTAATAAAAATATGTAAAAATAATGAATAAAACAAATTATTCGTTCGCATTCCAGACTCGAACTCAAGACCACCAAAAAAAAAAGTGGAAATCAACACACGACTCTATCTATCAAGCCACGCATCCCTCGAACATCGCAGCAATCTTAGACTTTTAACACCATAAATAAATTTTCAAATGTGAAGGAAATCTGGATCGAAATGCACAATGCTAAGCATGCTAATGATATCTGCGCATGTGCAAGACATCGACCCTTAAAATTTCTATTAAATTTATAGATATTTTCACATTAAATTTTATTTTATGATGTATGAAAATGGATGGAATTCGTAGTATATATAGAATAAGCACGGAGAAAATTTATTAATAAAAATATGTAAAAATAATGAATAAAACAAATTATTCGTTCGGATTCCAGACTCGAACTCAAGACCACCAAAAAAAAAGTGCAAATCGACACACGACTCTATCCATCAAGCCACGCATCCCTCGAACATCGCAGCAATCTTAGACTCTTAACACCATCAATAAAGTTTCAAATGTGAAGGAAATCTGGATCGAAATGCACAATGCTAAGCATGCTAATGATATCTGCGCATGTGCAAGACATCGACCCTTAAAATTTCTATTAAATTGATAGATATTTTCACATTAAATTTTATTTTAGGATGTATGAAAATGGATGGAATTCGTAGTATATATAGAATAAGCACGGAGAAAATTTATTAATAAAAATATGTAAAAATAATGAATAAAACAAATTATTCGTTCGCATTCCAGACTCGAACTCAAGACCACCAAAAAGAAGTGCAAATCAACACACGACTCTATCCATCAAGCCACGCATCCCTCGAACATCGCAGCAATCTTAGACTTTTAACACCATAAATAAAGTTTCAAGTGTGAGGAAATCTGGATCGAAATGCACAATGCTAAGCATGCTAATGATATCTGCGCATGTGCAAGACATCGACCCTTAAAATTTCTATTAAATTTATAGATATTTTCACATTAAATTTTATTTTAGGATGTATGAAAATGGATGGAATTCGTAGTATATATAGAATAAGCACGGAGAAAATTTATTAATAAAAATATGTAAAAATAATGAATAAAACAAATTATTCGTTCGCATTCCAGACTCGAACTCAAGACCACCAAAAAGGAGTGCAAATCAACACACGACTCTATCCATCAAGCCACGCATCCCTCGAACATCGCAGCAATCTTAGACTTTTAACACCATAAATAAAGTTTCAAGTGTGAGGAAATCTGGATCGAAATGCACAATGCTAAGCATGCGGATGATATCTGCGCATGTGCAAGACATCGACCCTTAAAATTTCTATTAAATTTATAGATATTTTCACATTAAATTTTATTTTAGGATGTATGAAAATGGATGGAATTCGTAGTATATATAGAATAAGCACGGAGAAAATTTATTAATAAAAATATGTAAAAATAATGAATAAAACAAATTATTCGTTCGCATTCCAGACTCGAACTCAAGACCACCAAAAAGAAGTGCAAATCAACACACGACTCTATCCATCAAGCCACGCATCCCTCGAACATCGCAGCAATCTTAGACTTTTAACACCATAAATAAAGTTTCAAGTGTGAGGAAATCTGGATCGAAATGCACAATGCTAAGCATGCGGATGATATCTGCGCATGTGCAAGACATCGACCCTTAAAATTTCTATTAAATTTATAGATATTTTCACATTAAATTTTATTTTAGGATGTATGAAAATGGATGGAATTCGTAGTATATATAGAATAAGCACGGAGAAAATTTATTAATAAAAATATGTAAAAATAATGAATAAAACAAATTATTCGTTCGCATTCCAGACTCGAACTCAAGACCACCAAAAAGAAGTGCAAATCAACACACGACTCTATCCATCAAGCCACGCATCCCTCGAATATCGCAGCAATCTTAGACTTTTAACACCATAAATAAAGTTTCAAGTGTGAGGAAATCTGGATCGAAATGCACAATGCTAAGCATGCGGATGATATCTGCGCATGTGCAAGACATCGACCCTTAAAATTTCTATTAAATTTATAGATATTTTCACATTAAATTTTATTTTAGGATGTATGAAAATGGATGGAATTCGTAGTATATATAGAATAAGCACGGAGAAAATTTATTAATAAAAATATGTAAAAATAATGAATAAAACAAATTATTCGTTCGCATTCCAGACTCGAACTCAAGACCACCAAAAAGAAGTGCAAATCAACACACGACTCTATCCATCAAGCCACGCATCCCTCGAACATCGCAGCAATCTTAGACTTTTAACACCATAAATAAAGTTTCAAGTGTGAGGAAATCTGGATCGAAATGCACAATGCTAAGCATGCTAATGATATCTGCGCATGTGCAAGACATCGACCCTTAAAATTTCTATTAAATTTATAGATATTTTCACATTAAATTTTATTTTAGGATGTATGAAAATGGATGGAATTCGTAGTATATATAGAATAAGCACGGAGAAAATTTATTAATAAAAATATGTAAAAATAATGAATAAAACAAATTATTCGTTCGCATTCCAGACTCGAACTCAAGACCACCAAAAAGAAGTGCAAATCAACACACGACTCTATCCATCAAGCCACGCATCCCTCGAACATCGCAGCAATCTTAGACTTTTAACACCATAAATAAAGTTTCAAGTGTGAGGAAATCTGGATCGAAATGCACAATGCTAAGCATGCGGATGATATCTGCGCATGTGCAAGACATCGACCCTTAAAATTTCTATTAAATTTATAGATATTTTCACATTAAATTTTATTTTAGGATGTATGAAAATGGATGGAATTCGTAGTATATATAGAATAAGCACGGAGAAAATTTATTAATAAAAATATGTAAAAATAATGAATAAAACAAATTATTCGTTCGCATTCCAGACTCGAACTCAAGACCACCAAAAAGAAGTGCAAATCAACACACGACTCTATCCATCAAGCCACGCATCCCTCGAACATCGCAGCAATCTTAGACTTTTAACACCATAAATAAAGTTTCAAGTGTGAGGAAATCTGGATCGAAATGCACAATGCTAAGCATGCGGATGATATCTGCGCATGTGCAAGACATCGACCCTTAAAATTTCTATTAAATTTATAGATATTTTCACATTAAATTTTATTTTAGGATGTATGAAAATGGATGGAATTCGTAGTATATATAGAATAAGCACGGAGAAAATTTATTAATAAAAATATGTAAAAATAATGAATAAAACAAATTATTCGTTCGCATTCCAGACTCGAACTCAAGACCACCAAAAAGAAGTGCAAATCAACACACGACTCTATCCATCAAGCCACGCATCCCTCGAACATCGCAGCAATCTTAGACTTTTAACACCATAAATAAAGTTTCAAGTGTGAGGAAATCTGGATCGAAATGCACAATGCTAAGCATGCGGATGATATCTGCGCATGTGCAAGACATCGACCCTTAAAATTTCTATTAAATTTATAGATATTTTCACATGAAATTTTATTTTAGGATGTATGAAAATGGATGGAATTCGTAGTATATATAGAATAAGCACGGAGAAAATTTATTAATAAAAATATGTAAAAATAATGAATAAAACAAATTATTCGTTCGCATTCCAGACTCGAACTCAAGACCACCAAAAAGAAGTGCAAATCAACACACGACTCTATCCATCAAGCCACGCATCCCTCGAACATCGCAGCAATCTTAGACTTTTAACACCATAAATAAAGTTTCAAGTGTGAGGAAATCTGGATCGAAATGCACAATGCTAAGCATGCTAATGATATCTGCGCATGTGCAAGACATCGACCCTTAAAATTTCTATTAAATTTATAGATATTTTCACATTAAATTTTATTTTAGGATGTATGAAAATGGATGGAATTCGTAGTATATATAGAATAAGCACGGAGAAAATTTATTAATAAAAATATGTAAAAATAATGAATAAAACAAATTATTCGTTCGCATTCCAGACTCGAACTCAAGACCACCAAAAAGAAGTGCAAATCAACACACGACTCTATCCATCAAGCCACGCATCCCTCGAACATCGCAGCAATCTTAGACTTTTAACACCATAAATAAAGTTTCAAGTGTGAGGAAATCTGGATCGAAATGCACAATGCTAAGCATGCGGATGATATCTGCGCATGTGCAAGACATCGACCCTTAAAATTTCTATTAAATTTATAGATATTTTCACATTAAATTTTATTCTAGGATGTATGAAAATGGATGGAATTCGTAGTATATATAGAATAAGCACGGAGAAAATTTATTAATAAAAATATGTAAAAATAATGAATAAAACAAATTATTCGTTCGCATTCCAGACTCGAACTCAAGACCACCAAAAAGAAGTGCAAATCAACACACGACTCTATCCATCAAGCCACGCATCCCTCGAACATCGCAGCAATCTTAGACTTTTAACACCATAAATAAAGTTTCAAGTGTGAGGAAATCTGGATCGAAATGCACAATGCTAAGCATGCTAATGATATCTGCGCATGTGCAAGACATCGACCCTTAAAATTTCTATTAAATTTATAGATATTTTCACATTAAATTTTATTTTAGGATGTATGAAAATGGATGGAATTCGTAGTATATATAGAATAAGCACGGAGAAAATTTATTAATAAAAATATGTAAAAATAATGAATAAAACAAATTATTCGTTCGCATTCCAGACTCGAACTCAAGACCACCAAAAAGAAGTGCAAATCAACACACGACTCTATCCATCAAGCCACGCATCCCTCGAACATCGCAGCAATCTTAGACTTTTAACACCATAAATAAAGTTTCAAGTGTGAGGAAATCTGGATCGAAATGCACAATGCTAAGCATGCGGATGATATCTGCGCATGTGCAAGACATCGACCCTTAAAATTTCTATTAAATTTATAGATATTTTCACATTAAATTTTATTTTAGGATGTATGAAAATGGATGGAATTCGTAGTATATATAGAATAAGCACGGAGAAAATTTATTAATAAAAATATGTAAAAATAATGAATAAAACAAATTATTCGTTCGCATTCCAGACTCGAACTCAAGACCACCAAAAAGAAGTGCAAATCAACACACGACTCTATCCATCAAGCCACGCATCCCTCGAACATCGCAGCAATCTTAGACTTTTAACACCATAAATAAAGTTTCAAGTGTGAGGAAATCTGGATCGAAATGCACAATGCTAAGCATGCGGATGATATCTGCGCATGTGCAAGACATCGACCCTTAAAATTTCTATTAAATTTATAGATATTTTCACATTAAATTTTATTTTAGGATGTATGAAAATGGATGGAATTCGTAGTATATATAGAATAAGCACGGAGAAAATTTATTAATAAAAATATGTAAAAATAATGAATAAAACAAATTATTCGTTCGCATTCCAGACTCGAACTCAAGACCACCAAAAAGAAGTGCAAATCAACACACGACTCTATCCATCAAGCCACGCATCCCTCGAACATCGCAGCAATCTTAGACTTTTAACACCATAAATAAAGTTTCAAGTGTGAGGAAATCTGGATCGAAATGCACAATGCTAAGCATGCGGATGATATCTGCGCATGTGCAAGACATCGACCCTTAAAATTTCTATTAAATTTATAGATATTTTCACATGAAATTTTATTTTAGGATGTATGAAAATGGTTGGAATTCGTAGTATATATAGAATAAGCACGGAGAAAATTTATTAATAAAAATATGTAAAAATAATGAATAAAACAAATTATTCGTTCGCATTCCAGACTCGAACTCAAGACCACCAAAAAGAAGTGCAAATCAACACACGACTCTATCCATCAAGCCACGCATCCCTCGAACATCGCAGCAATCTTAGACTTTTAACACCATAAATAAAGTTTCAAGTGTGAGGAAATCTGGATCGAAATGCACAATGCTAAGCATGCTAATGATATCTGCGCATGTGCAAGACATCGACCCTTAAAATTTCTATTAAATTTATAGATATTTTCACATTAAATTTTATTTTAGGATGTATGAAAATGGATGGAATTCGTAGTATATATAGAATAAGCACGGAGAAAATTTATTAATAAAAATATGTAAAAATAATGAATAAAACAAATTATTCGTTCGCATTCCAGACTCGAACTCAAGACCACCAAAAAGAAGTGCAAATCAACACACGACTCTATCCATCAAGCCACGCATCCCTCGAACATCGCAGCAATCTTAGACTTTTAACACCATAAATAAAGTTTCAAGTGTGAGGAAATCTGGATCGAAATGCACAATGCTAAGCATGCGGATGATATCTGCGCATGTGCAAGACATCGACCCTTAAAATTTCTATTAAATTTATAGATATTTTCACATTAAATTTTATTTTAGGATGTATGAAAATGGATGGAATTCGTAGTATATATAGAATAAGCACGGAGAAAATTTATTAATAAAAATATGTAAAAATAATGAATAAAACAAATTATTCGTTCGCATTCCAGACTCGAACTCAAGACCACCAAAAAGAAGTGCAAATCAACACACGACTCTATCCATCAAGCCACGCATCCCTCGAACATCGCAGCAATCTTAGACTTTTAACACCATAAATAAAGTTTCAAGTGTGAGGAAATCTGGATCGAAATGCACAATGCTAAGCATGCGGATGATATCTGCGCATGTGCAAGACATCGACCCTTAAAATTTCTATTAAATTTATAGATATTTTCACATTAAATTTTATTTTAGGATGTATGAAAATGGATGGAATTCGTAGTATATATAGAATAAGCACGGAGAAAATTTATTAATAAAAATATGTAAAAATAATGAATAAAACAAATTATTCGTTCGCATTCCAGACTCGAACTCAAGACCACCAAAAAGAAGTGCAAATCAACACACGACTCTATCCATCAAGCCACGCATCCCTCGAACATCGCAGCAATCTTAGACTCTTAACACCATAAATAAAGTTTCAAGTGTGAGGAAATCTGGATCGAAATGCACAATGCTAAGCATGCGGATGATATCTGCGCATGTGCAAGACATCGACCCTTAAAATTTCTATTAAATTTATAGATATTTTCACATTAAATTTTATTTTAGGATGTATGAAAATGGATGGAATTCGTTGTATATATAGAATAAGCACGGAGAAAATTTATTAATAAAAATATGTAAAAATAATGAATAAAACAAATTATTCGTTCGCTTTCCAGACTCGAACTCAAGACCACCAAAAAGAAGTGCAAATCAACACACGACTCTATCCATCAAGCCACGCATCCCTCGAACATCGCAGCAATCTTAGACTCTTAACACCATAAATAAAGTTTCAAGTGTGAGGAAATCTGGATCGAAATGCACAATGCTAAGCATGCGGATGATATCTGCGCATGTGCAAGACATCGACCCTTAAAATTTCTATTAAATTTATAGATATTTTCACATTAAATTTTATTTTAGGATGTATGAAAATGGATGGAATTCGTAGTATATATAGAATAAGCACGGAGAAAATTTATTAATAAAAATATGTAAAAATAATGAATAAAACAAATTATTCGTTCGCATTCCAGACTCGAACTCAAGACCACCAAAAAGAAGTGCCAATCAACACACGACTCTATCCATCAAGCCACGCATCCCTCGAACATCGCAGCAATCTTAGACTTTTAACACCATAAATAAAGTTTCAAGTGTGAGGAAATCTGGATCGAAATGCACAATGCTAAGCATGCGGATGATATCTGCGCATGTGCAAGACATCGACCCTTAAAATTTCTATTAAATTTATAGATATTTTCACATTAAATTTTATTTTAGGATGTATGAAAATGGATGGAATTCGTTGTATATATAGAATAAGCACGGAGAAAATTTATTAATAAAAATATGTAAAAATAATGAATAAAACAAATTATTCGTTCGCATTCCAGACTCGAACTCAAGACCACCAAAAAGAAGTGCAAATCAACACACGACTCTATCCATCAAGCCACGCATCCCTTGAACATCGCAGCAATCTTAGACTTTTAACACCATAAATAAAGTTTCAAGTGTGAGGAAATCTGGATCGAAATGCACAATGCTAAGCATGCGGATGATATCTGCGCATGTGCAAGACATCGACCCTTAAAATTTCTATTAAATTTATAGATATTTTCACATTAAATTTTATTTTAGGATGTATGAAAATGGATGGAATTCGTAGTATATATAGAATAAGCACGGAGAAAATTTATTAATAAAAATATGTAAAAATAATGAATAAAACAAATTATTCGTTCGCATTCCAGACTCGAACTCAAGACCACCAAAAAGAAGTGCAAATCAACACACGACTCTATCCATCAAGCCACGCATCCCTCGAACATCGCAGCAATCTTAGACTTTTAACACCATAAATAAAGTTTCAAGTGTGAGGAAATCTGGATCGAAATGCACAATGCTAAGCATGCGGATGATATCTGCGCATGTGCAAGACATCGACCCTTAAAATTTCTATTAAATTTATAGATATTTTCACATTAAATTTTATTTTAGGATGTATGAAAATGGATGGAATTCGTAGTATATATAGAATAAGCACGGAGAAAATTTATTAATAAAAATATGTAAAAATAATGAATAAAACAAATTATTCGTTCGCATTCCAGACTCGAACTCAAGACCACCAAAAAGAAGTGCAAATCAACACACGACTCTATCCATCAAGCCACGCATCCCTCGAGCATCGCAGCAATCTTAGACTTTTAACACCATAAATAAAGTTTCAAGTGGGAGGAAATCTGGATCGAAATGCACAATGCTAAGCATGCGGATGATATCTGCGCATGTGCAAGACATCGACCCTTAAAATTTCTATTAAATTTATAGATATTTTCACATTAAATTTTATTTTAGGATGTATGAAAATGGATGGAATTCGTAGTATATATAGAATAAGCACGGAGAAAATTTATTAATAAAAATATGTAAAAATAATGAATAAAACAAATTATTCGTTCGCATTCCAGACTCGAACTCAAGACCACCAAAAAGAAGTGCAAATCAACACACGACTCTATCCATCAAGCCACGCATCCCTCGAACATCGCAGCAATCTTAGACTTTTAACACCATAAATAAAGTTTCAAGTGTGAGGAAATCTGGATCGAAATGCACAATGCTAAAAATGCGGATGATATCTGCGCATGTGCAAGACATCGACCCTTAAAATTTCTATTAAATTTATAGATATTTTCACATTAAATTTTATTTTAGGATGTATGAAAATGGATGGAATTCGTAGTAAATATAGAATAAGCACGGAGAAAATTTATTAATAAAAATATGTAAAAATAATGAATAAAACAAATTATTCGTTCGCATTCCAGACTCGAACTCAAGACCACCAAAAAGAAGTGCAAATCAACACACGACTCTATCCATCAAGCCACGCATCCCTCGAACATCGCAGCAATCTTAGACTTTTAACACCATAAATAAAGTTTCAAGTGTGAGGAAATCTGGATCGAAATGCACAATGCTAAGCATGCGGATGATATCTGCGCATGTGCAAGACATCGACCCTTAAAATTTCTATTAAATTTATAGATATTTTCACATTAAATTTTATTTTAGGATTTATGAAAATGGATGGAATTCGTAGTATATATAGAATAAGCACGGAGAAAATTTATTAATAAAAATATGTAAAAATAATGAATAAAACAAATTATTCGTTCGCATTCCAGACTCGAACTCAAGACCACCAAAAAAAAGTGCAAATCAACACACGACTCTATCCATCAAGCCACGCATCCCTCGAACATCGCTGCAATCTTAGACTCTTAACACCATAAATAAAGTTTCAAATGTGAAGGAAATCTGGATCGAAATGCACAATGCTAAGCATACGGATGATATCTGCGCATGTGCAAGACATCGACCCTTAAAATTTCTATTAAATTTATAGATATTTTCACATTAAATTTTATTTTAGGATGTATGAAAATGGATGGAATTCGTAGTATATATAGAATAAGCACGGAGAAAATTTATTAATAAAAATATGTAAAAATAATGAATAAAACCAATTATTCGTTCGGATTCCAGACTCGAACTCAAGACCACCAAAAAAAAGTGCAAATCAACACACGACTCTATCCATCAAGCCACGCATCCCTCGAGCATCGCAGCAATCTTAGACTTTTAACACCATAAATAAAGTTTCAAGTGGGAGGAAATCTGGATCGAAATGCACAATGCTAAGCATGCGGATGATATCTGCGCATGTGCAAGACATCGACCCTTAAAATTTCTATTAAATTTATAGATATTTTCACATTAAATTTTATTTTAGGATGTATGAAAATGGATGGAATTCGTAGTATATATAGAATAAGCACGGAGAAAATTTATTAATAAAAATATGTAAAAATAATGAATAAAACAAATTATTCGTTCGCATTCCAGACTCGAACTCAAGACCACCAAAAAGAAGTGCAAATCAACACACGACTCTATCCATCAAGCCACGCATCCCTCGAACATCGCAGCAATCTTAGACTTTTAACACCATAAATAAAGTTTCAAGTGTGAGGAAATCTGGATCGAAATGCACAATGCTAAAAATGCGGATGATATCTGCGCATGTGCAAGACATCGACCCTTAAAATTTCTATTAAATTTATAGATATTTTCACATTAAATTTTATTTTAGGATGTATGAAAATGGATGGAATTCGTAGTAAATATAGAATAAGCACGGAGAAAATTTATTAATAAAAATATGTAAAAATAATGAATAAAACAAATTATTCGTTCGCATTCCAGACTCGAACTCAAGACCACCAAAAAGAAGTGCAAATCAACACACGACTCTATCCATCAAGCCACGCATCCCTCGAACATCGCAGCAATCTTAGACTTTTAACACCATAAATAAAGTTTCAAGTGTGAGGAAATCTGGATCGAAATGCACAATGCTAAGCATGCGGATGATATCTGCGCATGTGCAAGACATCGACCCTTAAAATTTCTATTAAATTTATAGATATTTTCACATTAAATTTTATTTTAGGATTTATGAAAATGGATGGAATTCGTAGTATATATAGAATAAGCACGGAGAAAATTTATTAATAAAAATATGTAAAAATAATGAATAAAACAAATTATTCGTTCGCATTCCAGACTCGAACTCAAGACCACCAAAAAAAAGTGCAAATCAACACACGACTCTATCCATCAAGCCACGCATCCCTCGAACATCGCTGCAATCTTAGACTCTTAACACCATAAATAAAGTTTCAAATGTGAAGGAAATCTGGATCGAAATGCACAATGCTAAGCATACGGATGATATCTGCGCATGTGCAAGACATCGACCCTTAAAATTTCTATTAAATTTATAGATATTTTCACATTAAATTTTATTTTAGGATGTATGAAAATGGATGGAATTCGTAGTATATATAGAATAAGCACGGAGAAAATTTATTAATAAAAATATGTAAAAATAATGAATAAAACCAATTATTCGTTCGGATTCCAGACTCGAACTCAAGACCACCAAAAAAAAGTGCAAATCAACACACGACTCTATCCATCAAGCCACGCATCCCTCGAACATCGCAGCAATCTTAGACTCTTAACACCATAAATAAAGTTTCAAATGTGAAGGAAATCTGGATCGAAATGCACAATGCTAAGCATACGGATGATATCTGCGCATGTGCAAGACATCGACCCTTAAAATTTCTATTAAATTTATAGATATTTTCACATTAAATTTTATTTTAGGATGTATGAAAATGGATGGAATTCGTAGTATATATAGAATAAGCACGGAGAAAATTTATTAATAAAAATATGTAAAATTAATGAATAAAACAAATTATTCGTTCGGGTTCCAGACTCGAACTCAAGACCACCAAAAAAAAAGTTCAAATCAACACACGACTCTATCCATCAAGCCACACATCCCTCGAACATCGCTGCAATCTTAGACTCTTAACACCATAAATAAAGTTTCAAATGTGAAGGAAATCTGGATCGAAATGCACAATGCTAAGCATACGGATGATATCAGCGCATGTGCAAGACATCGACCCTTAAAATTTCTATTAAATTTATTGATATTTTCACATTAAATTTTATTTTAGGATGTATGAAAATGGATGGAATTCGTAGTATATATAGAATAAGCACGGAGAAAATTTATTAATAAAAATATGTAAAAATAATGAATAAAACAAATTATTCGTTCGGATTCCAGACTCGAACTCAAGACCACCAAAAAAAAGTGCTAATCAACACACGACTCTATCCATCAAGCCACGCATCCCTCGAACATCGCAGCAATTTTAGACTCTTAACACCATAAATAAAGTTTCAAATGTGAAGGAAATCTGGATCGAAATGCACAATGCTAAGCATACGGATGATATCTGCGCGTGTGCGAGACATCGACCCTTAAAATTTCTATTAAATTTATAGATATTTTCACATTAAATTTTATTTTAGGATGTATGAAAATGGATGGATTTCGTAGTATATATAGAATAAGCACGGAGAAAATTTATTAATAAAAATATGTAAAAATAATGAATAAAACAAATTATTCGTTCGGATTTCAGACTCGAACTCAAGACCACCAAAAAAAAAGTGCAAATCAACACACGACTCTATCCATCAAGCCACGCATCCCTCGAACATCGCAGCAATCTTAGACTCTTAACACCATAAATAAAGTTTCAAATGTGAAGGAAATCTGGATCGAAATGCACAATGCTAAGCATGCGGATGATATCTGCGCATGTGCAAGACATCGACCCTTAAAATTTCTATTAAATTTATAGATATTTTCACATTAAATTTTATTTTAGGATGTATGAAAATGGATGGAATTCGTAGTATATCTATACTTATAATAAAGCTCAATGTGTGTGTGTGTGTGTTGGCGCTCTACAGGCCAGGTCATTTGACATACAGCTATCAAATTTGGTACATGTATACCTTAGAGGTCGGGAATGTGCACCTGGGGTCCCTTTTTTTGAAATTTTAATTAGAATTTTAATTATTAATTAAAAACTAACTTTCCCGCCAAAAAAATCTCATTTTCCCCACCGCCAAATTTTCCGCCAAAAAAAATCTTCCATTTTCGCCATCGCCAAATGAGTAAGGCTTCCGGGGTTTTTTTCTCCCAACAGTAATGAGGCTAGGGTTAGTATTTTTCGGCGGATTATTTCAAACGATTCTGTTTATTTTCTTAATGTTTGATGCATTTAAAATTAAACATTGTTAATTAATCGATCCTGCAGATTCATTCTGAAGAACGTTTGAATAAAAATAAAACAGAATAAAGGAAATTAAAAATTTCTAATCCGCATAGCGTTACCCCAACTGGCGTAGAAAAAAAATCACGTATTTGCGTTACGTAACTGGCGTTGAAAATTCACGCATGCGCTTTGTGTTCTGAATTTCGCATTGTGTTGACGAATTATTATCAACCGATGCGGACTGGATTTAAATTTTTTTTAGGTTCGTTGCATGTTTTTGTAATTAAAATGTATTTATATTAGTTATATATTTTTTGTATATGCTTATAGTTTTAAGTGCATCGTTTTTTAAGTAGTTTTTTTAAAACCTGTTTTAAACCGTCTATTTTAAACGATTCGTTTCATTTTCTTAGTGTTTGATGCATTTAAAAGTAAACATTGTTAATGAATCGATCTGCTCATGATGAATCTAAGAAAATTTTGTTGACAAATTCCTGAGATAATACGTAAATTGAAAAGGATATTCTTTAGTGCCCATAAAGTTTAAACGCTGAGTGACTCTATTTTCATTAATCAGATTATAAAAAAATTCTTTGTTTCAGTAAAAAATATTATTATATTAATTGCAGATTAATTCTTTCCACTTTAATTTAAAACATAAATTCTACGGGTGTTAACAGAAAATTAGAGAGATACATATTACGTTATGACTGAAGGCCTTTATAATATTATTAGTGAATTATATGACTATCAAAATTTGAAGTTTTAAAATATTTTGATGAAGCTATTAAAGTAGGAATTGCATAAAATATTTAAATATAAAAATTTTAACGAGCATTAAGATTGGCGAACCGGTTGGTCGACAAATTCTTGAGATATTACATAAATTAAGAAAGATATTTTTTAGTTCCCATAAGGTTTAAATGCTCAGTGACTCTGTTTTGGTTAATCATGTTATTAAAAAAATTAACATTTATTGACGAACACGAACACACTGATATTCACCGTTACTCTGATTAGATATTATAAAATCTGAATAGATAAACATAAACGTGTAAACAGCTGTGCGCCGGTTTCTATGGCAACACAGCTGGAAAGGGAAAAGAAGTTGCCGAAGAAAATTCACGCATGCGCATTGTTCTGATTGTTGTCATGACAACCACTTTCAACAGACGATTTAAATTATTTTTAGGTGAGTTACATGCTTTTGTAAATAAATTGTATTTATGTTAGTTATATATTTTTTGTATATGCTTATAGTTTTAAGTACATCGTTTTTAAGTAGTTTTTTTTAAACCTGTTTTCAATGATTTAAATTATTTTTAGGTTAGTTGCATGCTTTTGTAATTAAATTGTATTTATGTTAGTTATATATTTTTTTGTATATGCTTATAGTTTTAATTACATCGTTTTTTAAGTAGTTTTTTTAAACCTGTTTTCGACCGATTATTTTAAACGATTCATTTTATTTTCTTAGTGTTTGATGCATTTAAAAGTAAACATTGTTCATTAATCGATCTGTTCATGATGAATCTGCGAAAATTTTGTTGACAAATTCTTGATATATTACATAAATTAAGAAAGATATTCTTTAGTGCCCATCAAGTTTAAACGCTCAGTGACTCTATTATCAGTAATCATATTATTAAAAAAAATGCTTTGTTTCAGTAAAAAATATTATTATATTAATTGCAGATGAATCATTTACACTTTAATTTAAAGCATAAATTCTACGAGGGGTAACAGAAAATTAGAGAGATACATATCACGTTATGAATGAAGGCCTTTATAATATTATGAGTGAATTATATGACTATCAAAATTTGAAGTTTTAAAATATTTTGCCGAAGAATCTATTAAAGTTGGAATTGCATAAAATATTTAATTATTAAAATTTTAACGAAAATTAAGATTGGCGAACCGGCTGGTCGCCAAAAGCGGCTAGTATAGAATAAGCACGGAGAAAATTTATTAATAAAAAGTTTTTAAAAATAATGAATAAAACAAATTATTCGTTCGGATTCCAGACTCGAACTCAAGACCACCAAAAAAAAGTGCAAATCAACACACGACTCTATCCATCAAGCCACGCATCCCTCGAACATCGCAGCATTCTTAGACTCTTAACACCATAAATAAAGTTTCAAATGTGAAGGAAATCTGGATCGAAATGCACAATGCTAAGCATACGGATGATATCTGCGCATGTGCAAGACATCGACCCTTAAAATTTCTATTAAATTTATAGATATTTTCACATTAATTTTTATTTTAGGATGTATGAAAATGGATGGAATTCGTAGTATATATAGAATAAGCACGGAGAAAATTTATTAATAAAAATATGTAAAAATAATGAATAAAACAAATTATTCGTTCGGATTTCAGACTCGAACTCAAGACCACCAAAAAAAAAAGTGCAAATCAACACACGACTCTATCCATCAAGCCACGCATCCCTCGAACATCGCAGATATCTTAGACTCTTAACACCATAAATAAAGTTTCAAATGTGAAGGAAATCTGGATCGAAATGCACAATGCTAAGCATACGGATGATATCTGCGCATGTGCAAGACATCGACCCTTAAAATTTCTATTAAATTTATAGATATTTTCACATTAATTTTTATTTTAGGATGTATGAAAATGGATGGAATTCGTAGTATATATAGAATAAGCACGGAGAAAATTTATTAATAAAAATATGTAAAAATAATGAATAAAACAAATTATTCGTTCGGATTTCAGACTCGAACTCAAGACCACCAAAAAAAAAAGTGCAAATCAACACACGACTCTATCCATCAAGCCACGCATCCCTCGAACATCGCAGATATCTTAGACTCTTAACACCATAAATAAAGTTTCAAATGTGAAGGAAATCTGGATCGAAATGCACAATGCTAAGCATACGGATGATATCTGCGCATGTGCAAGACATCGACCCTGAAAATTTCTATTAAATTTATAGATATTTTCACATTAAATTTTATTTTAGGATGTATGAAAATGGATGGAATTCGTAGTATATATAGAATAAGCACGGAGAAAATTTATTAATAAAAATATGTAAAAATAATGAATAAAACAAATTATTCGTTCGGATTCCAGACTCGAACTCAAGACCACCAAAAAAAAGTGCAAATCAACACACGACTCTATCCATCAAACCACGCATCCCTCGAACATCGCAGCAATATTAGACTCTTAACACCATAAATAAAGTTTCAAATGTGAAGGAAATCTGGATCGAAATGCACAATGCTAAGCATACGGATGATATCTGCGCATGTGCGAGACATCGACCCTTAAAATTTCTATTAAATTTATAGATATTTTCACATTAAATTTTATTTTAGGATGTATGAAAATGGATGGATTTCGTAGTATATATAGAATAAGCACGGAGAAAATTTATTAATAAAAATATGTAAAAATAATGAATAAAACAAATTATTCGTTCGGATTCCAGACTCGAACTAAAGACCACCAAAAAAAAAAGTGCAAATCAACACACGACTCTATCCATCAAGCCACGCATCCCTCGAACATCGCAGCAATCTTAGACTCTTAACACCATAAATAAAGTTTCAAATGTGAAGGAAATCTGTATCGAAATGCACAATGCTAAGCATGCGGATGATATCTGCGCATGTGCAAGACATCGACCCTTAAAATTTCTATTAAATTTATAGATATTTTCACATTAAATTTTATTTTAGGATGTATGAAAATGGATGGAATTCGTAGTATATATAGAATAAGCACGGAGAAAATTTATTAATAAAAATTTTTTAAAAATAATGAATAAAACAAATTATTCGTTCGGATTCCAGACTCGAACTCAAGACCACCAAAAAGAAGTGCAAATCAACACACGACTCTATCCATCAAGCCACACATCCCTCGAACATCGCAGCAGTCTTAGACTCTTAACACCATAAATAAAGTTTCAAATGTGAAGGAAATCTGGATCGAAATGCACAATGCTAAGCATGCGGATGATATCTGCGCATGTGCAAGACATCGACCCTTAAAATTTCTATTAAATTTATAGATATTTTCACATTAAATTTTATTTTAGGATGTATGAAAATGGATGGAATTCGTAGTATATATAGAATAAGCACGGAGAAAATTTATTAATAAAAATTTTTTAAAAATAATGAATAAAAAAAATTATTCGTTCGGATTCCAGACTCGAACTCAAGACCACCAAAAAAAAGTGCAAATCAACACACGACTCTATCCATCAAGCCACGCATCCCTCGAACATCGCAGCAATCTTAGACTCTTAACACCATAAATAAAGTTTCAAATGTGAAGGAAATCTGGATCGAAATGCACAATGCTAAGCATACGGATGATATCTGCGCATGTGCAAGACATCGACCCTTAAAATTTCTATTAAATTTATAGATATTTTCACATTAAATTTTATTTTAGGATGTATGAAAATGGATGGAATTCGTAGTATATATAGAATAAGCACGGAGAAAATTTATTAAAAAAAATATGTAAAAATAATGAATAAAACAAATTATTCGTTCGGATTCCAGACTCGAACTCAAGACCACCAAAAAAAAGTGCAAATCAAAACACGACTCTATCCATCAAGCCACTCATCCCTCCTACCGTGTGTCAATCTTAGATTCTTAACGCCATAAATAAAGTTTCAAATGTGAAGGAAATCTGGATCGAAATGCACAATGCTAAGCATACGGATGATATCTGCGCATGTGCAAGACATCGACCCTTAAAATTTCTATTAAATTTATAAATATTTTCACATTAAATTTTATTTTAGGATGTATGAAAATGGATGGAATTCGTAGTATATATAGAATAAGCACGGAGAAAATTTATTAATAAAAATATGTAAAAATAATGAATAAAACAAATTATTCGTTCGGATTCCAGACTCGAACTCAAGACCACCAAAAAAAAAGTGCAAATCAACACACGACTCTATCCATCAAGCCACGCATCCCTCGAACATCGCAGCAATCTTAGACTCTTAACACAATAAATAAAGTTTCAAATGTGAAGGAAATCTGGATCGAAATGCACAATGCTAAGCATGCGGATGAAATCTGCGCATGTGCAAGACATCGACCCTTAAAATTTCTATTAAATTTATAGATATTTTCACATTAAATTTTATTTTAGGATGTATGAAAATGGATGGAATTCGTAGTATATATAGAATAAGCACGGAGAAAATTTATTAATAAAAATATGTAAAAATAACGAATAAAACAAATTATTCGTTCGGATTCCAGACGCGAACTCAAGACCACCAAAAAAAAGTGCAAATCAACACACGACTCTATCCATCAAGCCACGCATCCCTCGAATATCGCATGAATCTTAGATTCTTAACACCATAAATAAAGTTTCAAATGTGAAGGAAATCTGGATCGAAATGCACAATGCTAAGCATTCGGATGATATCTGCGCATGTGCAAGACATCGACCCTTAAAATTTCTATTAAATTTATAGATATTTTCACATTAAATTTTATTTTAGGATGTATGAAAATGGATGGAATTGGTAGTATATATAGAATAAGCACGGAGAAAATTTATTATAAAAATATGTAAAAATAATGAATAAAACAAATTATTCGTTCGGATTCCAGACTCGACCTCAAGACCACCAAAAAAAAAGTGCAAATCAACACACGACTCTATCAATCAAGCCACGCATCCCTCGAACATCGCAGCAATCTTAGACTCTTAACACCATAAATAAAGTTTCAAATGTGAAGGAAATCTGGATCGAAATGCACAATGCTAAGCATACGGATGATATCAGCGCATGTGCAAGACATCGACCCTTAAAATTTCTATTAAATTTATAGATATTTTCACATTAAATTTTATTTTAGGATGTATGAAAATGGATGGAATTCGTAGTATATATAGAATAAGCACGGAGAAAATTTATTAATAAAAATATGTAAAAATAATGAATAAAACAAATTATTCGTTCGGATTCCAGACTCGAACTCAAGACCACCAAAAAAAAGTGCAAATCAACACACGACTCTATCCATCAAGCCACGCATCCCTCGAACATCGCAGCAATCTTAGACTCTTAACACCATAAATAAAGTTTCAAATGTGAAGGAAATCTGGATCGAAATGCACAATGCTAAGCATACGGATGATATCTGCGCATGTGCAAGACATCGACCCTTAAAATTTCTATTAAATTTATAGATATTTTCCCATTAAATTTTATTTTAGGATGTATGAAAATGGATGGAATTCGTAGTATATATAGAATAAGCACGGAGAAAATTTATTAATAAAAATATATAAAAATAACGAATAAAACAAATTATTCGTTCGGATTCCAGACTCGAACTCAAGACCACCAAAAAAAAGTGCAAATCAACACACGACTCTATCCATCAAGCCACGCATCCCTCGAACATCGCATCAGTCTTAGACTCTTAACACCATAAATAAAGTTTCAAATGTGAAGGAAATCTGGATCGAAATGCACAATGCTAAGCATACGGATGATATCTGCGCATGTGCAAGACATCGACCCTTAAAATTTCTATTAAATTTATAGATATTTTCACATTAAATTTTATTTTAGGATGTATGAAAATGGATGGAATTCGTAGTATATATAGAATAAGCACGGAGAAAACTTATTAATAAAAATATGTAAAAATAATGAATAAAACAAATTATTCGTTCGGATTCCAGACTCGACCTCAAGACCACCAAAAAAAAAATGCAAATCAACACACGACTCTATCAATCATACCACGCATCCCTCGAACATCGCAGCAATCTTAGACTCTTAACACCATAAATAAAGTTTCAAATGTGAAGGACATCAGGATCGAAATGCACAATGCTAAGCATACGGATGATATCTGCGCATGTGCGAGACATCGACCCTTAAAATTTCTATTAAATTTATAGATATTTTCACATTAAATTTTATTTTAGGATGTATGAAAATGGATGGAATTCGTAGTATATATAGAATAAGCACGGAGAAAATTTATTAATAAAAATATGTAAAAATAATGAATAAAACAAATTATTCGTTCGTATTCCAGACTCGAACTCAAGACCACCAAAAAAAAGTGCAAATCAAAACACGACTCTATCCATCAAGCCACTCATCCCTCATACTGCGTCAATCTTAGATTCTTAACGCCATAAATAAAGTTTCAAATGTGAAGGAAATCTGGATCGAAATGCACAATGCTAAGCATACGGATGATATCTGCGCATGTGCAAGACATCGACCCTTAAAATTTCTATTAAATTTATAGATATTTTCACATTAAATTTTATTTTAGGATGTATGAAAATGGATGGAATTCGTAGTATATATAGAATAAGCACGGAGAAAATTTATTAATAAAAATATGTAAAAATAATGAATAAAACAAATTATTCGTTCGGATTCCAGACTCGAACTCAAGACCACCAAAAAAAAGTGCAAATCAACACACGACTCTATCCATCAAGCCACGCATCCCTCGAACATCGCAGCAATCTTAGACTCTTAACACCATAAATAAAGTTTCAAATGTGAAGGAAATCTGGATCGAAATGCACAATGCTAAGCATACGGATGATATCTGCGCATGTGCAAGACATCGACCCTTAAAATTTCTATTAAATTTATAGATATTTTCACATTAAATTTTATTTTAGGATGTATGAAAATGGATGGAATTCGTAGTATATATAGAATAAGCACGGAGAAAATTTATTAATAAAAATATATAAAAATAACGAATAAAACAAATTATTCGTTCGGATTCCAGACTCGAACTCAAGACCACCAAAAAAAAGTGCAAATCAACACACGACTCTATCCATCAAGCCACGCATCCCTCGAACATCGCATCAGTCTTAGACTCTTAACACCATAAATAAAGTTTCAAATGTGAAGGAAATCTGGATCGAAATGCACAATGCTAAGCATACGGATGATATCTGCGCATGTGCAAGACATCGACCCTTAAAATTTCTATTAAATTTATAGATATTTTCACATTAAATTTTATTTTAGGATGTATGAAAATGGATGGAATTCGTAGTATATATAGAATAAGCACGGAGAAAATTTATTAATAAAAATATGTAAAAATAATGAATAAAACAAATTATTCGTTCGGATTCCAGACTCGACCTCAAGACCACCAAAAAAAAAATGCAAATCAACACACGACTCTATCAATCATACCACGCATCCCTCGAACATCGCAGCAATCTTAGACTCTTAACACCATAAATAAAGTTTCAAATGTGAAGGAAATCAGGATCGAAATGCACAATGCTAAGCATACGGATGATATCTGCGCATGTGCGAGACATCGACCCTTAAAATTTCTATTAAATTTATAGATATTTTCACATTAAATTTTATTTTAGGATGTATGAAAATGGATGGAATTCGTAGTATATATAGAATAAGCACGGAGAAAATTTATTAATAAAAATATGTAAAAATAATGAATAAAACAAATTATTCGTTCGTATTCCAGACTCGAACTCAAGACCACCAAAAAAAAGTGCAAATCAAAACACGACTCTATCCATCAAGCCACTCATCCCTCATACTGCGTCAATCTTAGATTCTTAACGCCATAAATAAAGTTTCAAATGTGAAGGAAATCTGGATCGAAATGCACAATGCTAAGCATACGGATGATATCTGCGCATGTGCAAGACATCGACCCTTAAAATTTCTATTAAATTTATAGATATTTTCACATTAAATTTTATTTTAGGATGTATGAAAATGGATGGAATTCGTAGTATATATAGAATAAGCACGGAGAAAATTTATTAATAAAAATATGTAAAAATAATGAATAAAACAAATTATTCGTTCGGATTCCAGACTCGAACTCAAGACCACCAAAAAAAGTGCAAATCAACACACGACTCTATCCATCAAGCCACGCATCCCTCGAACATCGCAGCAATCTTAGACTCTTAACACCATAAATAAAGTTTCAAATGTGAAGGAAATCTGGATCGAAATGCACAATGCTAAGCATACGGATGATATCTGCGCATGTGCAAGACATCGACCCTTAAAATTTCTATTAAATTTATAGATATTTTCACATTAAATTTTATTTTAGGATGTATGGAAATGGATGGAATTCGTAGTATATATAGAATAAGCACGGAGAAAATTTATTAATAAAAATATATAAAAATAACGAATAAAACAAATTATTCGTTCGGATTCCAGACTCGAACTCAAGACCACCAAAAAAAAGTGCAAATCAACACACGACTCTATCCATCAAGCCACGCATCCCTCGAACATCGCATCAGTCTTAGACTCTTAACACCATAAATAAAGTTTCAAATGTGAAGGAAATCTGGATCGAAATGCACAATGCTAAGCATACGGATGATATCTGCGCATGTGCAAGACATCGACCCTTAAAATTTCTATTAAATTTATAGATATTTTCACATTAAATTTTATTTTAGGATGTATGAAAATGGATGGAATTCGTAGTATATATAGAATAAGCACGGAGAAAATTTATTAATAAAAATATGTAAAAATAATGAATAAAACAAATTATTCGTTCGGATTCCAGACTCGACCTCAAGACCACCAAAAAAAAAATGCAAATCAACACACGACTCTATCAATCATACCACGCATCCCTCGAACATCGCAGCAATCTTAGACTCTTAACACCATAAATAAAGTTTCAAATGTGAAGGAAATCAGGATCGAAATGCACAATGCTAAGCATACGGATGATATCTGCGCATGTGCGAGACATCGACCCTTAAAATTTCTATTAAATTTATAGATATTTTCACATTAAATTTTATTTTAGGATGTATGAAAATGGATGGAATTCGTAGTATATATAGAATAAGCACGGAGAAAATTTATTAATAAAAATATGTAAAAATAATGAATAAAACAAATTATTCGTTCGTATTCCAGACTCGAACTCAAGACCACCAAAAAAAAGTGCAAATCAAAACACGACTCTATCCATCAAGCCACTCATCCCTCATACTGCGTCAATCTTAGATTCTTAACGCCATAAATAAAGTTTCAAATGTGAAGGAAATCTGGATCGAAATGCACAATGCTAAGCATACGGATGATATCTGCGCATGTGCAAGACATCGACCCTTAAAATTTCTATTAAATTTATAGATATTTTCACATTAAATTTTATTTTAGGATGTATGAAAATGGATGGAATTCGTAGTATATATAGAATAAGCACGGAGAAAATTTATTAATAAAAATATGTAAAAATAATGAATAAAACAAATTATTCGTTCGGATTCCAGACTCGAACTCAAGACCACCAAAAAAAGTGCAAATCAACACACGACTCTATCCATCAAGCCACGCATCCCTCGAACATCGCAGCAATCTTAGACTCTTAACACCATAAATAAAGTTTCAAATGTGAAGGAAATCTGGATCGAAATGCACAATGCTAAGCATACGGATGATATCTGCGCATGTGCAAGACATCGACCCTTAAAATTTCTATTAAATTTATAGATATTTTCACATTAAATTTTATTTTAGGATGTATGAAAATGGATGGAATTCGTAGTATATATAGAATAAGCACGGAGAAAATTTATTAATAAAAATATATAAAAATAACGAATAAAACAAATTATTCGTTCGGATTCCAGACTCGAACTCAAGACCACCAAAAAAAAGTGCAAATCAACACACGACTCTATCCATCAAGCCACGCATCCCTCGAACATCGCATCAGTCTTAGACTCTTAACACCATAAATAAAGTTTCAAATGTGAAGGAAATCTGGATCGAAATGCACAATGCTAAGCATACGGATGATATCTGCGCATGTGCAAGACATCGACCCTTAAAATTTCTATTAAATTTATAGATATTTTCACATTAAATTTTATTTTAGGATGTATGAAAATGGATGGAATTCGTAGTATATATAGAATAAGCACGGAGAAAATTTATTAATAAAAATATGTAAAAATAATGAATAAAACAAATTATTCGTTCGGATTCCAGACTCGACCTCAAGACCACCAAAAAAAAAATGCAAATCAACACACGACTCTATCAATCATACCACGCATCCCTCGAACATCGCAGCAATCTTAGACTCTTAACACCATAAATAAAGTTTCAAATGTGAAGGAAATCAGGATCGAAATGCACAATGCTAAGCATACGGATGATATCTGCGCATGTGCGAGACATCGACCCTTAAAATTTCTATTAAATTTATAGATATTTTCACATTAAATTTTATTTTAGGATGTATGAAAATGGATGGAATTCGTAGTATATATAGAATAAGCACGGAGAAAATTTATTAATAAAAATATGTAAAAATAATGAATAAAACAAATTATTCGTTCGTATTCCAGACTCGAACTCAAGACCACCAAAAAAAAGTGCAAATCAAAACACGACTCTATCCATCAAGCCACTCATCCCTCATACTGCGTCAATCTTAGATTCTTAACGCCATAAATAAAGTTTCAAATGTGAAGGAAATCTGGATCGAAATGCACAATGCTAAGCATACGGATGATATCTGCGCATGTGCAAGACATCGACCCTTAAAATTTCTATTAAATTTATAGATATTTTCACATTAAATTTTATTTTAGGATGTATGAAAATGGATGGAATTCGTAGTATATATAGAATAAGCACGGAGAAAATTTATTAATAAAAATATGTAAAAATAATGAATAAAACAAATTATTCGTTCGGATTCCAGACTCGAACTCAAGACCACCAAAAAAAAAAGTTCAAATCAACACACGACTCTATCCATCAAGCCACGCATCCCTCGAACATCGCAGCAATCTTAGACTCTTAACACCATAAATAAAGTTTCAAATGTGAAGGAAATCTGGATCGAAATGCACAATGCTAAGCATGCGGATGATATCTGCGCATGTGCAAGACATCGACCCTTAAAATTTCTATTAAATTTATAGATATTTTCACATTAAATTTTATTTTAGGATGTATGAAAATGGATGGAATTCGTAGTATATAAAGAATAAGCACGGAGAAAATTTATTAATAAAAAATTTTTAAAAATAATGAATAAAAACAATTATTCGTTCGGATTCCAGACTCGAACTCAAGACCACCAAAAAAAAGTGCAAATCAACACACGACTCTATCCATCAAGCCACGCATCCCTCGAACATCGCAGCAATCTTAGACTCTTAACACCATAAATAAAGTTTCAAATGTGAAGGAAATCTGGATCGAAATGCACAATGCTAAGCATACGGATGATATCTGCGCATGTGCGAGACATCGACCCTTAAAATTTCTATTAAATTTATAGATATTTTCACATTAAATTTTATTTTAGGATGTATGAAAATGGATGGAATTCGTAGTATATATAGAATAAGCACGGAGAAAATTTATTAATAAAAATATGTAAAAATAATGAATAAAACAAATTATTCGTTCGGATTCCAGACTCGACCTCAAGACCACCAAAAAAAAAGTGCAAATCAACACACGACTCTATCAATCAAGCCACGCATCCCTCGAACATCGCAGCAATCTTAGACTCTTAACACCATAAATAAAGTTTCAAATGTGAAGGAAATCTGGATCGAAATGCACAATGCTAAGCATACGGATGATATCAGCGCATGTGCAAGACATCGACCCTTAAAATTTCTATTAAATTTATAGATATTTTCACATTAAATTTTATTTTAGGATGTATGAAAATGGATGGAATTCGTAGTATATATAGAATAAGCACGGAGAAAATTTATTAATAAAAATATGTAAAAATAATGAATAAAACAAATTATTCGTTCGAATTCCAGACTCGAACTCAAGACCACCAAAAAAAAGTGCAAATCAACACACGACTCTATCCATCAAGCCACGCATCCCTCGAACATCGCAGCAATCTTAGACTCTTAACACCATAAATAAAGTTTCAAATGTGAAGGAAATCTGGATCGAAATGCACAATGCTAAGCATGCGGATGATATCTGCGCATGTGCAAGACATCGACCCTTAAAATTTCTATTAAATTTATAGATATTTTCACATTAAATTTTATTTTAGGATGTATGAAAATGGATGGAATTCGTAGTATATAAAGAATAAGCACGGAGAAAATTTATTAATAAAAATTTTTTAAAAATAATGAATAAAAAAAATTATTCGTTCGGATTCCAGACTCGAACTCAAGACACCAAAAAAAAGTGCAAATCAACACACGTTTCTATCCATCAAGCCACGCATCCCTCGAACATCGCAGCAATCTTAGACTCTTAACACCATAAATAAAGTTTCAAATGTGAAGGAAATCTGGATCGAAATGCACAATGCTAAGCATACGGATGATATCTGCGCATGTGCGAGACATCGACCCTTAAAATTTCTATTAAATTTATAGATATTTTCACATTAAATTTTATTTTAGGATGTATGAAAATGGATGGAATTCGTAGTATATATAGAATAAGCACGGAGAAAATTTATTAATAAAAATATGTAAAAATAATGAATAAAACAAATTATTCGTTCGTATTCCAGACTCGAACTCAAGACCACCAAAAAAAAGTGCAAATCAAAACACGACTCTATCCATCAAGCCACTCATCCCTCATACTGCGTCAATCTTAGATTCTTAACGCCATAAATAAAGTTTCAAATGTGAAGGAAATCTGGATCGAAATGCACAATGCTAAGCATACGGATGATATCTGCGCATGTGCAAGACATCGACCCTTAAAATTTCTATTAAATTTATAGATATTTTCACATTAAATTTTATTTTAGGATGTATGAAAATGGATGGAATTCGTAGTATATATAGAATAAGCACGGAGAAAATTTATTAATAAAAATATGTAAAAATAATGAATAAAACAAATTATTCGTTCGGATTCCAGACTCGAACTCAAGACCACCAAAAAAAAAAGTGCAAATCAACACACGACCCTATCCATCAAGCCACGCATCCCTCGAACATCGCAGCAATCTTAGACTCTTAACACCATAAATAAAGTTTCAAATGTGAAGGAAATCTGGATCGAAATGCACAATGCTAAGCATGCGGATGATATCTGCGCATGTGCAAGACATCGACCCTTAAAATTTCTATTAAATTTATAGATATTTTCACATTAAATTTTATTTTAGGATGTATGAAAATGGATGGAATTCGTAGTATATAAAGAATAAGCACGGAGAAAATTTATTAATAAAAATTTTTTAAAAATAATGAATAAAAAAAATTATTCGTTCGGATTCCAGACTCGAACTCAAGACCACCAAAAAAAAGTGCAAATCAACACACGACTCTATCCATCAAGCCACGCATCCCTCGAACATCGCAGCAATCTTAGACTCTTAACACCATAAATAAAGTTTCAAATGTGAAGGAAATCTGGATCGAAATGCACAATGCTAAGCATACGGATGATATCTGCGCATGTGCGAGACATCGACCCTTAAAATTTCTATTAAATTTATAGATATTTTCACATTAAATTTTATTTTAGGATGTATGAAAATGGATGGAATTCGTAGTATATATAGAATAAGCACGGAGAAAATTTAATAATAAAAATATGTAAAAATAATGAATAAAACAAATTATTCGTTCGTATTCCAGACTCGAACTCAAGACCACCAAAAAAAAGTGCAAATCAAAACACGACTCTATCCATCAAGCCACTCATCCCTCATACCGCGTGTCAATCTTAGATTCTTAACGCCATAAATAAAGTTTCAAATGTGAAGGAAATCTGGATCGAAATGCACAATGCTAAGCATTCGGATGATATCTGCGCATGTGCAAGACATCGACCCTTAAAATTTCTATTAAATTTATAGATATTTTCACATTAAATTTTATTTTAGGATGTATGAAAATGGATGGAATTCGTAGTATATATAGAATAAGCACGGAGAAAATTTATTAATAAAAATATGTAAAAATAACGAATAAAACAAATTATTCGTTCGGATTCCAGACTCGAACTCAAGACCACCAAAAAAAAGTGCAAATCAACACACGACTCTATCCATCAAGCCACGCATCCCTCGAACATCGCATCAATCTTAGACTCTTAACACCATAAATAAAGTTTCAAATGTGAAGGAAATCTGGATCGAAATGCACAATGCTAAGCATACGGATGATATCTGCGCATGTGCAAGACATCGACGCTTAAAATTTCTATTAAATTTATAGATATTTTCACATTAAATTTTATTTTAGGATGTATGAAAATGGATGGAATTCGTAGTATATATAGAATAAGCACGGAGAAAATTTATTAATAAAAATATGTAAAAATAATGAATAAAACAAATTATTCGTTCGGATTCCAGACTCGAACTCAAGACCACCAAAAAAAAGTGCAAATCAAAACACGACTCTATCCATCAAGCCACTCATCCCTCATACTGCGTCAATCTTAGATTCTTAACGCCATAAATAAAGTTTCAAATGTGAAGGAAATCTGGATCGAAATGCACAATGCTAAGCATACGGATGATATCTGCGCATGTGCAAGACATCGACCCTTAAAATTTCTATTAAATTTATAGATATTTTCACATTAAATTTTATTTTAGGATGTATGAAAATGGATGGAATTCGTAGTATATATAGAATAAGCACGGAGAAAATTTATTAATAAAAATATATAAAAATAATGAATAAAACAAATTATTCGTTCGGATTCCAGACTCGAACTCAAGACCACCAAAAAAAAAAGTGCAAATCAACACACGACTCTATCCATCAAGCCACGCATCCCTCGAACATCGCAGCAATCTTAGACTCTTAATACCATAAATAAAGTTTCAAATGTGAAGGAAATCTGGATCGAAATGCACAATGCTAAGCATGCGGATGATATCTGCGCATGTGCAAGACATCGACCCTTAAAATTTCTATTAAATTTATAGATATTTTCACATTAAATTTTATTTTAGGATGTATGAAAATGGATGGAATTCGTAGTATATATAGAATAAGCACGGAGAAAATTTATTAATAAAAATATGTAAAAATAATGAATAAAACAAATTATTCGTTCGTATTCCAGACTCGAACTCAAGACCACCAAAAAAAAGTGCAAATCAACACACGACTCTATCCATCAAGCCACGCATCCCTCGAACATCGCAGCAATCTTAGACTCTTAACACCATAAATAAAGTTTCAAATGTGAAGGAAATCTGGATCGAAATGCACAATGCTAAGCATGCGGATGATATCTGCGCATGTGCAAGACATCGACCCTTAAAATTTCTATTAAATTTATAGATATTTTCACATTAAATTTTATTTTAGGATGTATGAAAATGGATGGAATTCGTAGTATATAAAGAATAAGCACGGAGAAAATTTATTAATAAAAATTTTTTAAAAATAATGAATAAAAAAAATTATTCGTTCGGATTCCAGACTCGAACTCAAGACACCAAAAAAAAGTGCAAATCAACACACGTTTCTATCCATCAAGCCACGCATCCCTCGAACATCGCAGCAATCTTAGACTCTTAACACCATAAATAAAGTTTCAAATGTGAAGGAAATCTGGATCGAAATGCACAATGCTAAGCATACGGATGATATCTGCGCATGTGCGAGACATCGACCCTTAAAATTTCTATTAAATTTATAGATATTTTCACATTAAATTTTATTTTAGGATGTATGAAAATGGATGGAATTCGTAGTATATATAGAATAAGCACGGAGAAAATTTATTAATAAAAATATGTAAAAATAATGAATAAAACAAATTATTCGTTCGTATTCCAGACTCGAACTCAAGACCACCAAAAAAAAGTGCAAATCAAAACACGACTCTATCCATCAAGCCACTCATCCCTCATACTGCGTCAATCTTAGATTCTTAACGCCATAAATAAAGTTTCAAATGTGAAGGAAATCTGGATCGAAATGCACAATGCTAAGCATACGGATGATATCTGCGCATGTGCAAGACATCGACCCTTAAAATTTCTATTAAATTTATAGATATTTTCACATTAAATTTTATTTTAGGATGTATGAAAATGGATGGAATTCGTAGTATATATAGAATAAGCACGGAGAAAATTTATTAATAAAAATATGTAAAAATAATGAATAAAACAAATTATTCGTTCGGATTCCAGACTCGAACTCAAGACCACCAAAAAAAAAAGTGCAAATCAACACACGACCCTATCCATCAAGCCACGCATCCCTCGAACATCGCAGCAATCTTAGACTCTTAACACCATAAATAAAGTTTCAAATGTGAAGGAAATCTGGATCGAAATGCACAATGCTAAGCATGCGGATGATATCTGCGCATGTGCAAGACATCGACCCTTAAAATTTCTATTAAATTTATAGATATTTTCACATTAAATTTTATTTTAGGATGTATGAAAATGGATGGAATTCGTAGTATATAAAGAATAAGCACGGAGAAAATTTATTAATAAAAATTTTTTAAAAATAATGAATAAAAAAAATTATTCGTTCGGATTCCAGACTCGAACTCAAGACCACCAAAAAAAAGTGCAAATCAACACACGACTCTATCCATCAAGCCACGCATCCCTCGAACATCGCAGCAATCTTAGACTCTTAACACCATAAATAAAGTTTCAAATGTGAAGGAAATCTGGATCGAAATGCACAATGCTAAGCATACGGATGATATCTGCGCATGTGCGAGACATCGACCCTTAAAATTTCTATTAAATTTATAGATATTTTCACATTAAATTTTATTTTAGGATGTATGAAAATGGATGGAATTCGTAGTATATATAGAATAAGCACGGAGAAAATTTAATAATAAAAATATGTAAAAATAATGAATAAAACAAATTATTCGTTCGTATTCCAGACTCGAACTCAAGACCACCAAAAAAAAGTGCAAATCAAAACACGACTCTATCCATCAAGCCACTCATCCCTCATACCGCGTGTCAATCTTAGATTCTTAACGCCATAAATAAAGTTTCAAATGTGAAGGAAATCTGGATCGAAATGCACAATGCTAAGCATGCGGATGATATCTGCGCATGTGCAAGACATCGACCCTTAAAATTTCTATTAAATTTATAGATATTTTCACATTAAATTTTATTTTAGGATGTATGAAAATGGATGGAATTCGTAGTATATATAGAATAAGCACGGAGAAAATTTATTAATAAAAATATGTAAAAATAATGAATAAAACAAATTATTCGTTCGTATTCCAGACTCGAACTCAAGACCACCAAAAAGAAGTGCAAATCAACACACGACTCTATCCATCAAGCCACGCATCCCTCGAACATCGCAGCAATCTTAGACTTTTAACACCATAAATAAAGTTTCAAGTGTGAGGAAATCTGGATCGAAATGCACAATGCTAAGCATGCGGATGATATCTGCGCATGTGCAAGACATCGACCCTTAAAATTTCTATTAAATTTATAGATATTTTCACATTAAATTTTATTTTAGGATGTATGAAAATGGATGGAATTCGTAGTATATATAGAATAAGCACGGAGAAAATTTATTAATAAAAATATGTAAAAATAATGAATAAAACAAATTATTCGTTCGCATTCCAGACTCGAACTCAAGACCACCAAAAAAAAGTGCAAATCAACACACGACTCTATCCATCAAGCCACGCATCCCTCGAACATCGCTGCAATCTTAGACTCTTAACACCATAAATAAAGTTTCAAATGTGAAGGAAATCTGGATCGAAATGCACAATGCTAAGCATACGGATGATATCTGCGCATGTGCAAGACATCGACCCTTAAAATTTCTATTAAATTTATAGATATTTTCACATTAAATTTTATTTTAGGATGTATGAAAATGGATGGAATTCGTAGTATATATAGAATAAGCACGGAGAAAATTTATTAATAAAAATATGTAAAAATAATGAATAAAACCAATTATTCGTTCGGATTCCAGACTCGAACTCAAGACCACCAAAAAAAAGTGCAAATCAACACACGACTCTATCCATCAAGCCACGCATCCCTCGAACATCGCAGCAATCTTAGACTCTTAACACCATAAATAAAGTTTCAAATGTGAAGGAAATCTGGATCGAAATGCACAATGCTAAGCATACGGATGATATCTGCGCATGTGCAAGACATCGACCCTTAAAATTTCTATTAAATTTATAGATATTTTCACATTAAATTTTATTTTAGGATGTATGAAAATGGATGGAATTCGTAGTATATATAGAATAAGCACGGAGAAAATTTATTAATAAAAATATGTAAAATTAATGAATAAAACAAATTATTCGTTCGGGCTCCAGACTCGAACTCAAGACCACCAAAAAAAAAGTTCAAATCAACACACGACTCTATCCATCAAGCCACACATCCCTCGAACATCGCTGCAATCTTAGACTCTTAACACCATAAATAAAGTTTCAAATGTGAAGGAAATCTGGATCGAAATGCACAATGCTAAGCATACGGATGATATCAGCGCATGTGCAAGACATCGACCCTTAAAATTTCTATTAAATTTATTGATATTTTCACATTAAATTTTATTTTAGGATGTATGAAAATGGATGGAATTCGTAGTATATATAGAATAAGCACGGAGAAAATTTATTAATAAAAATATGTAAAAATAATGAATAAAACAAATTATTCGTTCGGATTCCAGACTCGAACTCAAGACCACCAAAAAAAAGTGCTAATCAACACACGACTCTATCCATCAAGCCACGCATCCCTCGAACATCGCAGCAATTTTAGACTCTTAACACCATAAATAAAGTTTCAAATGTGAAGGAAATCTGGATCGAAATGCACAATGCTAAGCATACGGATGATATCTGCGCGTGTGCGAGACATCGACCCTTAAAATTTCTATTAAATTTATAGATATTTTCACATTAAATTTTATTTTAGGATGTATGAAAATGGATGGATTTCGTAGTATATATAGAATAAGCACGGAGAAAATTTATTAATAAAAATATGTAAAAATAATGAATAAAACAAATTATTCGTTCGGATTTCAGACTCGAACTCAAGACCACCAAAAAAAAAAGTGCAAATCAACACACGACTCTATCCATCAAGCCACGCATCCCTCGAACATCGCAGCAATCTTAGACTCTTAACACCATAAATAAAGTTTCAAATGTGAAGGAAATCTGGATCGAAATGCACAATGCTAAGCATGCGGATGATATCTGCGCATGTGCAAGACATCGACCCTTAAAATTTCTATTAAATTTATAGATATTTTCACATTAAATTTTATTTTAGGATGTATGAAAATGGATGGAATTCGTAGTATATCTATACTTATAATAAAGCTCAATGTGTGTGTGTGTGTGTTGGCGCTCTACAGGCCAGGTCATTTGACATACAGCTATCAAATTTGGTACATGTATACCTTAGAGGTCGGGAATGTGCACCTGGGGTCCCTTTTTTTGAAATTTTAATTAGAATTTTAATTATTAATTAAAAACTAACTTTCCCGCCAAAAAAATCTCATTTTCCCCACCGCCAACTTTTCCGCCAAAAAAAATCTTCCATTTTCGCCATCGCCAAATGAGTAAGGCTTCCGGGGTTTTTTTCTCCCAACAGTAATGAGGCTAGGGTTAGTATTTTTCGGCGGATTATTTCAAACGATTCTGTTTATTTTCTTAATGTTTGATGCATTTAAAATTAAACATTGTTAATTAATCGATCCTGCAGATTCATTCTGAAGAACGTTTGAATAAAAATAAAACAGAATAAAGGAAATTAAAAATTTCTAATCCGCATAGCGTTACCCCAACTGGCGTAGAAAAAAAATCACGTATTTGCGTTACGTAACTGGCGTTGAAAATTCACGCATGCGCTTTGTGTTCTGAATTTCGCATTGTGTTGACGAATTATTATCAACCGATGCGGACTGGATTTAAATTTTTTTTAGGTTCGTTGCATGTTTTTGTAATTAAAATGTATTTATATTAGTTATATATTTTTTGTATATGCTTATAGTTTTAAGTGCATCGTTTTTTAAGTAGTTTTTTTAAAACCTGTTTTAAACCGTCTATTTTAAACGATTCGTTTCATTTTCTTAGTGTTTGATGCATTTAAAAGTAAACATTGTTAATGAATCGATCTGCTCATGATGAATCTAAGAAAATTTTGTTGACAAATTCCTGAGATAATACGTAAATTGAAAAGGATATTCTTTAGTGCCCATAAAGTTTAAACGCTGAGTGACTCTATTTTCATTAATCAGATTATAAAAAAATTCTTTGTTTCAGTAAAAAATATTATTATATTAATTGCAGATTAATTCTTTCCACTTTAATTTAAAACATAAATTCTACGGGTGTTAACAGAAAATTAGAGAGATACATATTACGTTATGACTGAAGGCCTTTATAATATTATTAGTGAATTATATGACTATCAAAATTTGAAGTTTTAAAATATTTTGATGAAGCTATTAAAGTAGGAATTGCATAAAATATTTAAATATAAAAATTTTAACGAGCATTAAGATTGGCGAACCGGTTGGTCGACAAATTCTTGAGATATTACATAAATTAAGAAAGATATTTTTTAGTTCCCATAAGGTTTAAATGCTCAGTGACTCTGTTTTGGTTAATCATGTTATTAAAAAAATTAACATTTATTGACGAACACGAACACACTGATATTCACCGTTACTCTGATTAGATATTATAAAATCTGAATAGATAAACATAAACGTGTAAACAGCTGTGCGCCGGTTTCTATGGCAACACAGCTGGAAAGGGAAAAGAAGTTGCCGAAGAAAATTCACGCATGCGCATTGTTCTGATTGTTGTCATGACAACCACTTTCAACAGACGATTTAAATTATTTTTAGGTGAGTTACATGCTTTTGTAAATAAATTGTATTTATGTTAGTTATATATTTTTTGTATATGCTTATAGTTTTAAGTACATCGTTTTTAAGTAGTTTTTTTTAAACCTGTTTTCAATGATTTAAATTATTTTTAGGTTAGTTGCATGCTTTTGTAATTAAATTGTATTTATGTTAGTTATATATTTTTTTGTATATGCTTATAGTTTTAATTACATCGTTTTTTAAGTAGTTTTTTTAAACCTGTTTTCGACCGATTATTTTAAACGATTCATTTTATTTTCTTAGTGTTTGATGCATTTAAAAGTAAACATTGTTCATTAATCGATCTGTTCATGATGAATCTGCGAAAATTTTGTTGACAAATTCTTGATATATTACATAAATTAAGAAAGATATTCTTTAGTGCCCATCAAGTTTAAACGCTCAGTGACTCTATTATCAGTAATCATATTATTAAAAAAAATGCTTTGTTTCAGTAAAAAATATTATTATATTAATTGCAGATGAATCATTTACACTTTAATTTAAAGCATAAATTCTACGAGGGGTAACAGAAAATTAGAGAGATACATATCACGTTATGACTGAAGGCCTTTATAATATTATGAGTGAATTATATGACTATCAAAATTTGAAGTTTTAAAATATTTTGCCGAAGAATCTATTAAAGTTGGAATTGCATAAAATATTTAATTATTAAAATTTTAACGAAAATTAAGATTGGCGAACCGGCTGGTCGCCAAAAGCGGCTAGTATAGAATAAGCACGGAGAAAATTTATTAATAAAAAGTTTTTAAAAATAATGAATAAAACAAATTATTCGTTCGGATTCCAGACTCGAACTCAAGACCACCAAAAAAAAGTGCAAATCAACACACGACTCTATCCATCAAGCCACGCATCCCTCGAACATCGCAGCATTCTTAGACTCTTAACACCATAAATAAAGTTTCAAATGTGAAGGAAATCTGGATCGAAATGCACAATGCTAAGCATACGGATGATATCTGCGCATGTGCAAGACATCGACCCTTAAAATTTCTATTAAATTTATAGATATTTTCACATTAATTTTTATTTTAGGATGTATGAAAATGGATGGAATTCGTAGTATATATAGAATAAGCACGGAGAAAATTTATTAATAAAAATATGTAAAAATAATGAATAAAACAAATTATTCGTTCGGATTTCAGACTCGAACTCAAGACCACCAAAAAAAAAAGTGCAAATCAACACACGACTCTATCCATCAAGCCACGCATCCCTCGAACATCGCAGATATCTTAGACTCTTAACACCATAAATAAAGTTTCAAATGTGAAGGAAATCTGGATCGAAATGCACAATGCTAAGCATACGGATGATATCTGCGCATGTGCAAGACATCGACCCTGAAAATTTCTATTAAATTTATAGATATTTTCACATTAAATTTTATTTTAGGATGTATGAAAATGGATGGAATTCGTAGTATATATAGAATAAGCACGGAGAAAATTTATTAATAAAAATATGTAAAAATAATGAATAAAACAAATTATTCGTTCGGATTCCAGACTCGAACTCAAGACCACCAAAAAAAAGTGCAAATCAACACACGACTCTATCCATCAAACCACGCATCCCTCGAACATCGCAGCAATATTAGACTCTTAACACCATAAATAAAGTTTCAAATGTGAAGGAAATCTGGATCGAAATGCACAATGCTAAGCATACGGATGATATCTGCGCATGTGCGAGACATCGACCCTTAAAATTTCTATTAAATTTATAGATATTTTCACATTAAATTTTATTTTAGGATGTATGAAAATGGATGGATTTCGTAGTATATATAGAATAAGCACGGAGAAAATTTATTAATAAAAATATGTAAAAATAATGAATAAAACAAATTATTCGTTCGGATTCCAGACTCGAACTAAAGACCACCAAAAAAAAAAGTGCAAATCAACACACGTCTCTATCCATCAAGCCACGCATCCCTCGAACATCGCAGCAATCTTAGACTCTTAACACCATAAATAAAGTTTCAAATGTGAAGGAAATCTGGATCAAAATGCACAATGCTAAGCATGCGGATGATATCTGCGCATGTGCAAGACATCGACCCTTAAAATTTCTATTAAATTTATAGATATTTTCACATTAAATTTTATTTTAGGATGTATGAAAATGGATGGAATTCGTAGTATATATAGAATAAGAACGGAGAAAATTTATTAATAAAAATATGTAAAAATAATGAATAAAACAAATTATTCGTTCGGATTCCAGACTCGAACTCAAGACCACCAAAAAAAAAGTGCAAATCAACACACGACTCTATCCATCAAGCCACGCATCCCTCGAACATCGCAGCAATCTTAGACTCTTAACACCATAAATAAAGTTTCAAATGTGAAGGAAATCTGGATCGAAATGCACAATGCTAAGCATGCGGATGATATCTGCGCATGTGCAAGACATCGACCCTTAAAATTTCTATTAAATTTATAGATATTTTCACATTAAATTTTATTTTAGGATGTATGAAAATGGATGGAATTCGTAGTATATATAGAATAAGCACGGAGAAAATTTATTAATAAAAATTTTTTAAAAATAATGAATAAAACAAATTATTCGTTCGGATTCCAGACTCGAACTCAAGACCACCAAAAAGAAGTGCAAATCAACACACGACTCTATCCATCAAGCCACGCATCCCTCGAACATCGCAGCAGTCTTAGACTCTTAACACCATAAATAAAGTTTCAAATGTGAAGGAAATCTGGATCGAAATGCACAATGCTAAGCATGCGGATGATATCTGCGCATGTGCAAGACATCGACCCTTAAAATTTCTATTAAATTTATAGATATTTTCACATTAAATTTTATTTTAGGATGTATGAAAATGGATGGAATTCGTAGTATATATAGAATAAGCACAGAGAAAATTTATTAATAAAAATTTTTTAAAAATAATGAATAAAAAAAATTATTCGTTCGGATTCCAGACTCGAACTCAAGACCACCAAAAAAAAGTGCAAATCAACACACGACTCTATCCATCAAGCCACGCATCCCTCGAACATCGCAGCAATCTTAGACTCTTAACACCATAAATAAAGTTTCAAATGTGAAGGAAATCTGGATCGAAATGCACAATGCTAAGCATACGGATGACATCTGCGCATGTGCAAGACATCGACCCTTAAAATTTCTATTAAATTTATAGATATTTTCACATTAAATTTTATTTTAGGATGTATGAAAATGGATGGAATTCGTAGTATATATAGAATAAGCACGGAGAAAATTTATTAAAAAAAATATGTAAAAATAATGAATAAAACAAATTATTCGTTCGGATTCCAGACTCGAACTCAAGACCACCAAAAAAAAGTGCAAATCAAAACACGACTCTATCCATCAAGCCACTCATCCCTCCTACCGTGTGTCAATCTTAGATTCTTAACGCCATAAATAAAGTTTCAAATGTGAAGGAAATCTGGATCGAAATGCACAATGCTAAGCATACGGATGATATCTGCGCATGTGCAAGACATCGACCCTTAAAATTTCTATTAAATTTATAAATATTTTCACATTAAATTTTATTTTAGGATGTATGAAAATGGATGGAATTCGTAGTATATATAGAATAAGCACGGAGAAAATTTATTAATAAAAATATGTAAAAATAATGAATAAAACAAATTATTCGTTCGGATTCCAGACTCGAACTCAAGACCACCAAAAAAAAAGTGCAAATCAACACACGACTCTATCCATCAAGCCACGCATCCCTCGAACATCGCAGCAATCTTAGACTCTTAACACAATAAATAAAGTTTCAAATGTGAAGGAAATCTGGATCGAAATGCACAATGCTAAGCATGCGGATGAAATCTGCGCATGTGCAAGACATCGACCCTTAAAATTTCTATTAAATTTATAGATATTTTCACATTAAATTTTATTTTAGGATGTATGAAAATGGATGGAATTCGTAGTATATATAGAATAAGCACGGAGAAAATTTATTAATAAAAATATGTAAAAATAACGAATAAAACAAATTATTCGTTCGGATTCCAGACGCGAACTCAAGACCACCAAAAAAAAGTGCAAATCAACACACGACTCTATCCATCAAGCCACGCATCCCTCGAATATCGCATGAATCTTAGATTCTTAACACCATAAATAAAGTTTCAAATGTGAAGGAAATCTGGATCGAAATGCACAATGCTAAGCATTCGGATGATATCTGCGCATGTGCAAGACATCGACCCTTAAAATTTCTATTAAATTTATAGATATTTTCACATTAAATTTTATTTTAGGATGTATGAAAATGGATGGAATTGGTAGTATATATAGAATAAGCACGGAGAAAATTTATTATAAAAATATGTAAAAATAATGAATAAAACAAATTATTCGTTCGGATTCCAGACTCGACCTCAAGACCACCAAAAAAAAAGTGCAAATCAACACACGACTCTATCAATCAAGCCACGCATCCCTCGAACATCACAGCAATCTTAGACTCTTAACACCATAAATAAAGTTTCAAATGTGAAGGAAATCTGGATCGAAATGCACAATGCTAAGCATACGGATGATATCAGCGCATGTGCAAGACATCGACCCTTAAAATTTCTATTAAATTTATAGATATTTTCACATTAAATTTTATTTTAGGATGTATGAAAATGGATGGAATTCGTAGTATATATAGAATAAGCACGGAGAAAATTTATTAATAAAAATATGTAAAAATAATGAATAAAACAAATTATTCGTTCGGATTCCAGACTCGAACTCAAGACCACCAAAAAAAAGTGCAAATCAACACACGACTCTATCCATCAAGCCACGCATCCCTCGAACATCGCAGCAATCTTAGACTCTTAACACCATAAATAAAGTTTCAAATGTGAAGGAAATCTGGATCGAAATGCACAATGCTAAGCATACGGATGATATCTGCGCATGTGCAAGACATCGACCCTTAAAATTTCTATTAAATTTATAGATATTTTCACATTAAATTTTATTTTAGGATGTATGAAAATGGATGGAATTCGTAGTATATATAGAATAAGCACGGAGAAAATTTATTAATAAAAATATATAAAAATAACGAATAAAACAAATTATTCGTTCGGATTCCAGACTCGAACTCAAGACCACCAAAAAAAAGTGCAAATCAACACACGACTCTATCCATCAAGCCACGCATCCCTCGAACATCGCATCAGTCTTAGACTCTTAACACCATAAATAAAGTTTCAAATGTGAAGGAAATCTGGATCGAAATGCACAATGCTAAGCATACGGATGATATCTGCGCATGTGCAAGACATCGACCCTTAAAATTTCTATTAAATTTATAGATATTTTCACATTAAATTTTATTTTAGGATGTATGAAAATGGATGGAATTCGTAGTATATATAGAATAAGCACGGAGAAAATTTATTAATAAAAATATGTAAAAATAATGAATAAAACAAATTATTCGTTCGGATTCCAGACTCGACCTCAAGACCACCAAAAAAAAAATGCAAATCAACACACGACTCTATCAATCATACCACGCATCCCTCGAACATCGCAGCAATCTTAGACTCTTAACACCATAAATAAAGTTTCAAATGTGAAGGAAATCAGGATCGAAATGCACAATGCTAAGCATACGGATGATATCTGCGCATGTGCGAGACATCGACCCTTAAAATTTCTATTAAATTTATAGATATTTTCACATTAAATTTTATTTTAGGATGTATGAAAATGGATGGAATTCGTAGTATATATAGAATAAGCACGGAGAAAATTTATTAATAAAAATATGTAAAAATAATGAATAAAACAAATTATTCGTTCGTATTCCAGACTCGAACTCAAGACCACCAAAAAAAAGTGCAAATCAAAACACGACTCTATCCATCAAGCCACTCATCCCTCCTACCGTGTGTCAATCTTAGATTCTTAACGCCATAAATAAAGTTTCAAATGTGAAGGAAATCTGGATCGAAATGCACAATGCTAAGCATACGGATGATATCTGCGCATGTGCAAGACATCGACCCTTAAAATTTCTATTAAATTTATAAATATTTTCACATTAAATTTTATTTTAGGATGTATGAAAATGGATGGAATTCGTAGTATATATAGAATAAGCACGGAGAAAATTTATTAATAAAAATATGTAAAAATAATGAATAAAACAAATTATTCGTTCGGATTCCAGACTCGAACTCAAGACCACCAAAAAAAAAGTGCAAATCAACACACGACTCTATCCATCAAGCCACGCATCCCTCGAACATCGCAGCAATCTTAGACTCTTAACACAATAAATAAAGTTTCAAATGTGAAGGAAATCTGGATCGAAATGCACAATGCTAAGCATGCGGATGAAATCTGCGCATGTGCAAGACATCGACCCTTAAAATTTCTATTAAATTTATAGATATTTTCACATTAAATTTTATTTTAGGATGTATGAAAATGGATGGAATTCGTAGTATATATAGAATAAGCTCGGAGAAAATTTATTAATAAAAATATGTAAAAATAACGAATAAAACAAATTATTCGTTCGGATTCCAGACGCGAACTCAAGACCACCAAAAAAAAGTGCAAATCAACACACGACTCTATCCATCAAGCCACGCATCCCTCGAATATCGCATGAATCTTAGATTCTTAACACCATAAATAAAGTTTCAAATGTGAAGGAAATCTGGATCGAAATGCACAATGCTAAGCATTCGGATGATATCTGCGCATGTGCAAGACATCGACCCTTAAAATTTCTATTAAATTTATAGATATTTTCACATTAAATTTTATTTTAGGATGTATGAAAATGGATGGAATTGGTAGTATATATAGAATAAGCACGGAGAAAATTTATTATAAAAATATGTAAAAATAATGAATAAAACAAATTATTCGTTCGGATTCCAGACTCGACCTCAAGACCACCAAAAAAAAAGTGCAAATCAACACACGACTCTATCAATCAAGCCACGCATCCCTCGAACATCACAGCAATCTTAGACTCTTAACACCATAAATAAAGTTTCAAATGTGAAGGAAATCTGGATCGAAATGCACAATGCTAAGCATACGGATGATATCAGCGCATGTGCAAGACATCGACCCTTAAAATTTCTATTAAATTTATAGATATTTTCACATTAAATTTTATTTTAGGATGTATGAAAATGGATGGAATTCGTAGTATATATAGAATAAGCACGGAGAAAATTTATTAATAAAAATATGTAAAAATAATGAATAAAACAAATTATTCGTTCGGATTCCAGACTCGAACTCAAGACCACCAAAAAAAAGTGCAAATCAACACACAACTCTATCCATCAAGCCACGCATCCCTCGAACATCGCAGCAATCTTAGACTCTTAACACCATAAATAAAGTTTCAAATGTGAAGGAAATCTGGATCGAAATGCACAATGCTAAGCATACGGATGATATCTGCGCATGTGCAAGACATCGACCCTTAAAATTTCTATTAAATTTATAGATATTTTCACATTAAATTTTATTTTAGGATGTATGAAAATGGATGGAATTCGTAGTATATATAGAATAAGCACGGAGAAAATTTATTAATAAAAATATATAAAAATAACGAATAAAACAAATTATTCGTTCGGATTCCAGACTCGAACTCAAGACCACCAAAAAAAAGTGCAAATCAACACACGACTCTATCCATCAAGCCACGCATCCCTCGAACATCGCATCAGTCTTAGACTCTTAACACCATAAATAAAGTTTCAAATGTGAAGGAAATCTGGATCGAAATGCACAATGCTAAGCATACGGATGATATCTGCGCATGTGCAAGACATCGACCCTTAAAATTTCTATTAAATTTATAGATATTTTCACATTAAATTTTATTTTAGGATGTATGAAAATGGATGGAATTCGTAGTATATATAGAATAAGCACGGAGAAAATTTATTAATAAAAATATGTAAAAATAATGAATAAAACAAATTATTCGTTCGGATTCCAGACTCGACCTCAAGACCACCAAAAAAAAAATGCAAATCAACACACGACTCTATCAATCATACCACGCATCCCTCGAACATCGCAGCAATCTTAGACTCTTAACACCATAAATAAAGTTTCAAATGTGAAGGAAATCAGGATCGAAATGCACAATGCTAAGCATACGGATGATATCTGCGCATGTGCGAGACATCGACCCTTAAAATTTCTATTAAATTTATAGATATTTTCACATTAAATTTTATTTTAGGATGTATGAAAATGGATGGAATTCGTAGTATATATAGAATAAGCACGGAGAAAATTTATTAATAAAAATATGTAAAAATAATGAATAAAACAAATTATTCGTTCGTATTCCAGACTCGAACTCAAGACCACCAAAAAAAAGTGCAAATCAAAACACGACTCTATCCATCAAGCCACTCATCCCTCATACTGCGTCAATCTTAGATTCTTAACGCCATAAATAAAGTTTCAAATGTGAAGGAAATCTGGATCGAAATGCACAATGCTAAGCATACGGATGATATCTGCGCATGTGCAAGACATCGACCCTTAAAATTTCTATTAAATTTATAGATATTTTCACATTAAATTTTATTTTAGGATGTATGAAAATGGATGGAATTCGTAGTATATATAGAATAAGCACGGAGAAAATTTATTAATAAAAATATGTAAAAATAATGAATAAAACAAATTATTCGTTCGGATTCCAGACTCGAACTCAAGACCACCAAAAAAAAAAGTGCAAATCAACACACGACTCTATCCATCAAGCCACGCATCCCTCGAACATCGCAGCAATCTTAGACTCTTAACACCATAAATAAAGTTTCAAATGTGAAGGAAATCTGGATCGAAATGCACAATGCTAAGCATGCGGATGATATCTGCGCATGTGCAAGACATCGACCCTTAAAATTTCTATTAAATTTATAGATATTTTCACATTAAATTTTATTTTAGGATGTATGAAAATGGATGGAATTCGTAGTATATAAAGAATAAGCACGGAGAAAATTTATTAATAAAAATTTTTTAAAAATAATGAATAAAAACAATTATTCGTTCGGATTCCAGACTCGAACTCAAGACCACCAAAAAAAAGTGCAAATCAACACACGACTCTATCCATCAAGCCACGCATCCCTCGAACATCGCAGCAATCTTAGACTCTTAACACCATAAATAAAGTTTCAAATGTGAAGGAAATCTGGATCGAAATGCACAATGCTAAGCATACGGATGATATCTGCGCATGTGCGAGACATCGACCCTTAAAATTTCTATTAAATTTATAGATATTTTCACATTAAATTTTATTTTAGGATGTATGAAAATGGATGGAATTCGTAGTATATATAGAATAAGCACGGAGAAAATTTATTAATAAAAATATGTAAAAATAATGAATAAAACAAATTATTCGTTCGGATTCCAGACTCGACCTCAAGACCACCAAAAAAAAAGTGCAAATCAACACACGACTCTATCAATCAAGCCACGCATCCCTCGAACATCGCAGCAATCTTAGACTCTTAACACCATAAATAAAGTTTCAAATGTGAAGGAAATCTGGATCGAAATGCACAATGCTAAGCATACGGATGATATCAGCGCATGTGCAAGACATCGACCCTTAAAATTTCTATTAAATTTATAGATATTTTCACATTAAATTTTATTTTAGGATGTATGAAAATGGATGGAATTCGTAGTATATATAGAATAAGCACGGAGAAAATTTATTAATAAAAATATGTAAAAATAATGAATAAAACAAATTATTCGTTCCAATTCCAGACTCGAACTCAAGACCACCAAAAAAAAGTGCAAATCAACACACGACTCTATCCATCAAGCCACGCATCCCTCGAACATCGCAGCAATCTTAGACTCTTAACACCATAAATAAAGTTTCAAATGTGAAGGAAATCTGGATCGAAATGCACAATGCTAAGCATGCGGATGATATCTGCGCATGTGCAAGACATCGACCCTTAAAATTTCTATTAAATTTATAGATATTTTCACATTAAATTTTATTTTAGGATGTATGAAAATGGATGGAATTCGTAGTATATAAAGAATAAGCACGGAGAAAATTTATTAATAAAAAATTTTTAAAAATAATGAATAAAAAAAATTATTCGTTCGGATTCCAGACTCGAACTCAAGACACCAAAAAAAAGTGCAAATCAACACACGACTCTATCCATCAAGCCACGCATCCCTCGAACATCGCAGCAATCTTAGACTCTTAACACCATAAATAAAGTTTCAAATGTGAAGGAAATCTGGATCGAAATGCACAATGCTAAGCATACGGATGATATCTGCGCATGTGCGAGACATCGACCCTTAAAATTTCTATTAAATTTATAGATATTTTCACATTAAATTTTATTTTAGGATGTATGAAAATGGATGGAATTCGTAGTATATATAGAATAAGCACGGAGAAAATTTATTAATAAAAATATGTAAAAATAATGAATAAAACAAATTATTCGTTCGTATTCCAGACTCGAACTCAAGACCACCAAAAAAAAGTGCAAAACAAAACACGACTCTATCCATCAAGCCACTCATCCCTCATACTGCGTCAATCTTAGATTCTTAACGCCATAAATAAAGTTTCAAATGTGAAGGAAATCTGGATCGAAATGCACAATGCTAAGCATACGGATGATATCTGCGCATGTGCAAGACATCGACCCTTAAAATTTCTATTAAATTTATAGATATTTTCACATTAAATTTTATTTTAGGATGTATGAAAATGGATGGAATTCGTAGTATATATAGAATAAGCACGGAGAAAATTTATTAATAAAAATATGTAAAAATAATGAATAAAACAAATTATTCGTTCGGATTCCAGACTCGAACTCAAGACCACCAAAAAAAAAAGTGCAAATCAACACACGACTCTATCCATCAAGCCACGCATCCCTCGAACATCGCAGCAATCTTAGACTCTTAACACCATAAATAAAGTTTCAAATGTGAAGGAAATCTGGATCGAAATGCACAATGCTAAGCATGCGGATGATATCTGCGCATGTGCAAGACATCGACCCTTAAAATTTCTATTAAATTTATAGATATTTTCACATTAAATTTTATTTTAGGATGTATGAAAATGGATGGAATTCGTAGTATATAAAGAATAAGCACGGAGAAAATTTATTAATAAAATTTTTTTAAAAATAATGAATAAAAAAAATTATTCGTTCGGATTCCAGACTCGAACTCAAGACCACCAAAAAAAAGTGCAAATCAACACACGACTCTATCCATCAAGCCCCGCATCCCTCGAACATCGCAGCAATCTTAGACTCTTAACACCATAAATAAAGTTTCAAATGTGAAGGAAATCTGGATCGAAATGCACAATGCTAAGCATACGGATGATATCTGCGCATGTGCGAGACATCGACCCTTAAAATTTCTATTAAATTTATAGATATTTTCACATTAAATTTTATTTTAGGATGTATGAAAATGGATGGAATTCGTAGTATATATAGAATAAGCACGGAGAAAATTTAATAATAAAAATATGTAAAAATAATGAATAAAACAAATTATTCGTTCGTATTCCAGACTCGAACTCAAGACCACCAAAAAAAAGTGCAAATCAAAACACGACTCTATCCATCAAGCCACTCATCCCTCATACCGCGTGTCAATCTTAGATTCTTAACGCCATAAATAAAGTTTCAAATGTGAAGGAAATCTGGATCGAAATGCACAATGCTAAGCATTCGGATGATATCTGCGCATGTGCAAGACATCGACCCTTAAAATTTCTATTAAATTTATAGATATTTTCACATTAAATTTTATTTTAGGATGTATGAAAATGGATGGAATTCGTAGTATATATAGAATAAGCACGGAGAAAATTTATTAATAAAAATATGTAAAAATAATGAATAAAACAAATTATTCGTTCGGATTCCAGACTCGACCTCAAGACCACCAAAAAAAAGTGCAAATCAACACACGACTCTATCAATCAAGCCACGCATCCCTCGAACATCGCAGCAATCTTAGACTCTTAACACCATAAATAAAGTTTCAAATGTGAAGGAAATCTGGATCGAAATGCACAATGCTAAGCATACGGATGATATCAGCGCATGTGCAAGACATCGACCCTTAAAATTTCTATTAAATTTATAGATATTTTCACATTAAATTTTATTTTAGGATGTATGAAAATGGATGGAATTCGTAGTATATATAGAATAAGCACGGAGAAAATTTATTAATAAAAATATGTAAAAATAATGAATAAAACAAATTATTCGTTCGAATTCCAGACTCGAACTCAAGACCACCAAAAAAAAGTGCAAATCAACACACGACTCTATCCATCAAGCCACGCATCCCTCGAACATCGCAGCAATCTTAGACTCTTAACACCATAAATAAAGTTTCAAATGTGAAGGAAATCTGGATCGAAATGCACAATGCTAAGCATGCGGATGATATCTGCGCATGTGCAAGACATCGACCCTTAAAATTTCTATTAAATTTATAGATATTTTCACATTAAATTTTATTTTAGGATGTATGAAAATGGATGGAATTCGTAGTATATAAAGAATAAGCACGGAGAAAATTTATTAATAAAAAATTTTTAAAAATAATGAATAAAAAAAATTATTCGTTCGGATTCCAGACTCGAATTCAAGACACCAAAAAAAAGTGCAAATCAACACACGACTCTATCCATCAAGCCACGCATCCCTCGAACATCGCAGCAATCTTAGACTCTTAACACCATAAATAAAGTTTCAAATGTGAAGGAAATCTGGATCGAAATGCACAATGCTAAGCATACGGATGATATCTGCGCATGTGCGAGACATCGACCCTTAAAATTTCTATTAAATTTATAGATATTTTCACATTAAATTTTATTTTAGGATGTATGAAAATGGATGGAATTCGTAGTATGTATAGAATAAGCACGGAGAAAATTTATTAATAAAAATATGTAAAAATAATGAATAAAACAAATTATTCGTTCGTATTCCAGACTCGAACTCAAGACCACCAAAAAAAAGTGCAAATCAAAACACGACTCTATCCATCAAGCCACTCATCCCTCATGCCGCGTGTCAATCTTAGATTCTTAACGCCATAAATAAAGTTTCAAATGTGAAGGAAATCTGGATCGAAATGCACAATGCTAAGCATTCGGATGATATCTGCGCATGTGCAAGACATCGACCCTTAAAATTTCTATTAAATTTATAGATATTTTCACATTAAATTTTATTTTAGGATGTATGAAAATGGATGGAATTCGTAGTATATATAGAATAAGCACGGAGAAAATTTATTAATAAAAATATGTAAAAATAACGAATAAAACAAATTATTCGTTCGGATTCCAGACTCGAACTCAAGACCACCAAAAAAAAGTGCAAATCAACACACGACTCTATCCATCAAGCCACGCATCCCTCGAACATCGCATCAATCTTAGACTCTTAACACCATAAATAAAGTTTCAAATGTGAAGGAAATCTGGATCGAAATGCACAATGCTAAGCATACGGATGATATCTGCGCATGTGCAAGACATCGACCCTTAAAATTTCTATTAAATTTATAGATATTTTCACATTAAATTTTATTTTAGGATGTATGAAAATGGATGGAATTCGTAGTATATATAGAATAAGCACGGAGAAAATTTATTAATAAAAATATGTAAAAATAATGAATAAAACAAATTATTCGTTCGGATTCCAGACTCGACCTCAAGACCACCAAAAAAAAAAATGCAAATCAACACACGACTCTATCAATCATACCACGCATCCCTCGAACATCGCAGCAATCTTAGACTCTTAACACCATAAATAAAGTTTCAAATGTGAAGGAAATCTGGATCGAAATGCACAATGCTAAGCATACGGATGATATCTGCGCATGTGCGAGACATCGACCCTTAAAATTTCTATTAAATTTATAGATATTTTCACATTAAATTTTATTTTAGGATGTATGAAAATGGATGGAATTCGTAGTATATATAGAATAAGCACGGAGAAAATTTATTAATAAAAATATGTAAAAATAATGAATAAAACAAATTATTCGTTCGGATTCCAGACTCGACCTCAAGACCACCAAAAAAAAAAATGCAAATCAACACACGACTCTATCAATCATACCACGCATCCCTCGAACATCGCAGCAATCTTAGACTCTTAACACCATAAATAAAGTTTCAAATGTGAAGGAAATCTGGATCGAAATGCACAATGCTAAGCATACGGATGATATCTGCGCATGTGCGAGACATCGACCCTTAAAATTTCTATTAAATTTATAGATATTTTCACATTAAATTTTATTTTAGGATGTATGAAAATGGATGGAATTCGTAGTATATATAGAATAAGCACGGAGAAAATTTATTAATAAAAATATGTAAAAATAATGAATAAAACAAATTATTCGTTCGGATTCCAGACTCGAACTCAAGACCACCAAAAAAAAGTGCAAATCAAAACACGACTCTATCCATCAAGCCACTCATCCCTCATACTGCGTCAATCTTAGATTCTTAACGCCATAAATAAAGTTTCAAATGTGAAGGAAATCTGGATCGAAATGCACAATGCTAAGCATACGGATGATATCTGCGCATGTGCAAGACATCGACCCTTAAAATTTCTATTAAATTTATAGATATTTTCACATTAAATTTTATTTTAGGATGTATGAAAATGGATGGAATTCGTAGTATATATAGAATAAGCACGGAGAAAATTTATTAATAAAAATATGTAAAAATAATGAATAAAACAAATTATTCGTTCGGATTCCAGACTCGAACTCAAGACCACCAAAAAAAAAAGTGCAAATCAACACACGACTCTATCCATCAAGCCACGCATCCCTCGAACATCGCAGCAATCTTAGACTCTTAATACCATAAATAAAGTTTCAAATGTGAAGGAAATCTGGATCGAAATGCACAATGCTAAGCATGCGGATGATATCTGCGCATGTGCAAGACATCGACCCTTAAAATTTCTATTAAATTTATAGATATTTTCACATTAAATTTTATTTTAGGATGTATGAAAATGGATGGAATTCGTTGTATATATAGAATAAGCACGGAGAAAATTTATTAATAAAAATATGTAAAAATAATGAATAAAACAAATTATTCGTTCGTATTCCAGACTCGAACTCAAGACCACCAAAAAAAAGTGCAAATCAAAACACGACTCTATCCATCAAGCCACTCATCCCTCATACCGCGTGTCAATCTTAGATTCTTAACGCCATAAATAAAGTTTCAAATGTGAAGGAAATCTGGATCGAAATGCACAATGCTAAGCATTCGGATGATATCTGCGCATGTGCAAGACATCGACCCTTAAAATTTCTATTAAATTTATAGATATTTTCACATTAAATTTTATTTTAGGATGTATGAAAATGGATGGAATTCGTAGTATATATAGAATAAGCACGGAGAAAATTTATTAATAAAAATATGTAAAAATAATGAATAAAACAAATTATTCGTTCGGATTCCAGACTCGACCTCAAGACCACCAAAAAAAAAGTGCAAATCAACACACGACTCTATCAATCAAGCCACGCATCCCTCGAACATCGCAGCAATCTTAGACTCTTAACACCATAAATAAAGTTTCAAATGTGAAGGAAATCTGGATCGAAATGCACAATGCTAAGCATACGGATGATATCAGCGCATGTGCAAGACATCGACCCTTAAAATTTCTATTAAATTTATAGATATTTTCACATTAAATTTTATTTTAGGATGTATGAAAATGGATGGAATTCGTAGTATATATAGAATAAGCACGGAGAAAATTTATTAATAAAAATATGTAAAAATAATGAATAAAACAAATTATTCGTTCGAATTCCAGACTCGAACTCAAGACCACCAAAAAAAAGTGCAAATCAACACACGACTCTATCCATCAAGCCACGCATCCCTCGAACATCGCAGCAATCTTAGACTCTTAACACCATAAATAAAGTTTCAAATGTGAAGGAAATCTGGATCGAAATGCACAATGCTAAGCATGCGGATGATATCTGCGCATGTGCAAGACATCGACCCTTAAAATTTCTATTAAATTTATAGATATTTTCACATTAAATTTTATTTTAGGATGTATGAAAATGGATGGAATTCGTAGTATATAAAGAATAAGCACGGAGAAAATTTATTAATAAAAATTTTTTAAAAATAATGAATAAAAAAAATTATTCGTTCGGATTCCAGACTCGAACTCAAGACACCAAAAAAAAGTGCAAATCAACACACGACTCTATCCATCAAGCCACGCATCCCTCGAACATGGCAGCAATCTTAGACTCTTAACACCATAAATAAAGTTTCAAATGTGAAGGAAATCTGGATCGAAATGCACAATGCTAAGCATACGGATGATATCTGCGCATGTGCGAGACATCGACCCTTAAAATTTCTATTAAATTTATAGATATTTTCACATTAAATTTTATTTTAGGATGTATGAAAATGGATGGAATTCGTAGTATATATAGAATAAGCACGGAGAAAATTTATTAATAAAAATATGTAAAAATAATGAATAAAACAAATTATTCGTTCGTATTCCAGACTCGAACTCAAGACCACCAAAAAAAAGTGCAAATCAAAACACGACTCTATCCATCAAGCCACTCATCCCTCCTACCGCGTGTCAATCTTAGATTCTTAACGCCATAAATAAAGTTTCAAATGTGAAGGAAATCTGGATCGAAATGCACAATGCTAAGCATTCGGATGATATCTGCGCATGTGCAAGACATCGACCCTTAAAATTTCTATTAAATTTATAGATATTTTCACATTAAATTTTATTTTAGGATGTATGAAAATGGATGGAATTCGTAGTATATATAGAATAAGCACGGAGAAAATTTATTAATAAAAATATGTAAAAATAATGAATAAAACAAATTATTCGTTCGGATTCCAGACTCGACCTCAAGAGCACCAAAAAAAAAAGTGCAAATCAACACACGACTCTATCAATCAAGCCACGCATCCCTCGAACATCGCAGCAATCTTAGACTCTTAACACCATAAATAAAGTTTCAAATGTGAAGGAAATCTGGATCGAAATGCACAATGCTAAGCATACGGATGATATCAGCGCATGTGCAAGACATCGACCCTTAAAATTTCTATTAAATTTATAGATATTTTCACATTAAATTTTATTTTAGGATGTATGAAAATGGATGGAATTCGTAGTATATATAGAATAAGCACGGAGAAAATTTATTAATAAAAATATGTAAAAATAATGAATAAAACAAATTATTCGTTCGAATTCCAGACTCGAACTCAAGACCACCAAAAAAAAGTGCAAATCAACACACGACTCTATCCATCAAGCCACGCATCCCTCGAACATCGCAGCAATCTTAGACTCTTAACACCATAAATAAAGTTTCAAATGTGAAGGAAATCTGGATCGAAATGCACAATGCTAAGCATACGGATGATATCTGCGCATGTGCGAGACATCGACCCTTAAAATTTCTATTAAATTTATAGATATTTTCACATTAAATTTTATTTTAGGATGTATGAAAATGGATGGAATTCGTAGTATATATAGAATAAGCACGGAGAAAATTTATTAATAAAAATATGTAAAAATAATGAATAAAACAAATTATTCGTTCGTATTCCAGACTCGAACTCAAGACCACCAAAAAAAAGTGCAAATCAAAACACGACTCTATCCATCAAGCCACTCATCCCTCATACCGCGTGTCAATTTTAGATTCTTAACGCCATAAATAAAGTTTCAAATGTGAAGGAAATCTGGATCGAAATGCACAATGCTAAGCATACGGATGATATCTGCGCATGTGCAAGACATCGACCCTTAAAATTTCTATTAAATTTATAGATATTTTCACATTAAATTTTATTTTAGGATGTATGAAAATGGATGGAATTCGTAGTATATATAGAATAAGCACGGAGAAAATTTATTAATAAAAATATGTTAAAATAACGAATAAAACAAATTATTCGTTCGGATTCCAGACTCGAACTCAAGACCACCAAAAAAAAGTGCAAATCAACACACGACTCTATCCATCAAGCCACGCATCCCTCGAACATCGCATCAATCTTAGACTCTTAACACCATAAATAAAGTTTCAAATGTGAAGGAAATCAGGATCGAAATGCACAATGCTAAGCATACGGATGATATCTGCGCATGTGCAAGACATCGACCCTTAAAATTTCTATTAAATTTATAGATATTTTCACATTAAATTTTATTTTAGGATGTATGAAAATGGATGGAATTCGTAGTATATATAGAATAAGCACGGAGAAAATTTATTAATAAAAATATGTAAAAATAATGAATAAAACAAATTATTCGTTCGGATTCCAGACTCGACCTCAAGACCACCAAAAAAAATGCAAATCAACACACGACTCTATCAATCATACCACGCATCCCTCGAACATCGCAGCAATCTTAGACTCTTAACACCATAAATAAAGTTTCAAATGTGAAGGAAATCTGGATCGAAATGCACAATGCTAAGCATACGGATGATATCTGCGCATGTGCGAGACATCGACCCTTAACATTTCTATTAAATTTATAGATATTTTCACATTAAATTTTATTTTAGGATGTATGAAAATGGATGGAATTCGTAGTATATATAGAATAAGCACGGAGAAAATTTATTAATAAAAATATGTAAAAATAATGAATAAAACAAATTATTCGTTCGTATTCCAGACTCGAACTCAAGACCACCAAAAAAAAGTGCAAATCAAAACACGACTCTATCCATCAAGCCACTCATCCCTCATACCGCGTGTCAATCTTAGATTCTTAACGCCATAAATAAAGTTTCAAATGTGAAGGAAATCTGGATCGAAATGCATAATGCTAAGCATTCGGATGATATCTGCGCATGTGCGAGACATCGACCCTTAAAATTTCTATTAAATTTACAGATATTTTCACATTAAATTTTATTTTAGGATGTATGAAAATGGATGGAATTCGTAGTATATATAGAATAAGCACGGAGAAAATTTATTAATAAAAATATGTAAAAATAATGAATAAAACAAATTATTCGTTCGGATTCCAGACTCGAACTCAAGACCACCAAAAAAAAGTGCAAATCAACACACGACTCTATCCATCAAGCCACGCATCCCTCGAACATCGCAGCAATCTTAGACTCTTAACACCATAAATAAAGTTTCAAATGTGAAGGAAATCTGGATCGAAATGCACAATGCTAAGCATACGGATGATATCTGCGCATGTGCGAGACATCGGCCCTAAAAATTTCTATTAAATTTATAGATATTTTCACATTAAATTTTATTTTAGGATGTATGAAAATGGATGGAATTCGTAGTATATATAGAATAAGCACGGAGAAAATTTATTAATAAAAATATGTAAAAATAATGAATAAAACAAATTATTCGTTCGGATTCCAGACTCAAACTCAAGACCACCAAAAAAAAAGTGCAAATCAACACACGACTCCATCCATCAAGCCACGCATCCCTCGAACATCGCAGCAATCTTAGACTCTTAACACCATAAATAAAGTTTCAAATGTGAAGGAAATCTGGATCGAAATGCACAATGCTAAGCATACGGATGATATCTGCGCATGTGCGAGACATCGACCCTTAAAATTTCTATTAAATTTATAGATATTTTCACATTAAATTTTATTTTAGGATGTATGAAAATGGATGGAATTCGTAGTATATATAGAATAAGCACGGAGAAAATTTATTAATAAAAATATGTAAAAATAATGAATAAAACAAATTATTCGTTCGGATTCCAGACTCGAACTCATGACCACCAAGAAAAAGTGCAATTCAACACACGATTCTATCCATCAAGCCACGTATCCCTCGAACATCGCAGCAATCTTAGACTCTTAACACCATAAATAAAGTTTCAAATGTGAAGGAAATCTGGATCGAAATACACAATGCTAAGCATACGGATGATATCTGCGCATGTGCGAGACATCGACCCTTAAAATTTCTATTAAATTTATAGATATTTTCACATTAAATTTTATTTTAGGATGTATGAAAATGGATGGAATTCGTAGTATATATAGAATAAGCACGGAGAAAATTTATTAATAAAAATATTTAAAAATAATGAATAAAACAAATTATTCGTTCGGATTCCAGACTCAAACTCAAGACCACCAAAAAAAAAGTGCAAATCAACACACGACTCCATCCATCAAGCCACGCATCCCTCGAACATCTTAGCAATCTTAGACTCTTAACACCATAAATAAAGTTTAAAATGTGAAGGAAATCTGGATCGAAATGCACAATGCTAAGCATACGGATGATATCTGCGCATGTGCGAGACATCGACCCTTAAAATTTCTATTAAATTTATAGATTTTTTCACATTAAATTTTATTTTAGGATGTATGAAAATGGATGGAATTCGTAGTATATATAGAATAAGCACGGAGAAAATTTATTAATAAAAATATGTAAAAATAATGAATAAAACAAATTATTCGTTCGGATTCCAGACTCGAACTCAAGACCACCAAGAAAAAGTGCACATCAACACACGACTCTATCCATCAAGCCACGCATCCCTCGAGCATCGCAGCAATCTTAGACTCTTAACACCATAAATAAAGTTTCAAATGTGAAGGAAATCTGGATCGAAATGCACAATGCTAAGCATACGGATGATATCTGCGCATGTGCAAGACATCGACCCTTAAAATTTCTATTAAATTTATAGATATTTTCACATTAAATTTTATTTTATAATGTATGAAAATGGATGGAATTCGTAGTATATATAGAATAAGCACGGAGAAAATTTATTAATAGAAATATGTAAAAATAATGAATAAAACAAATTATTCGTTCGGATTCCAGACTCGAACTCAAGACCACCAAAAAAAGTGCAAATCAACACACGACTCTATCCATCAAGCCACGCATCCCTCGAACATCGCAGCAATCTTAGACTCTTAACACCATAAATAAAGTTTAAAATGTGAAGGAAATCTGGATCGAAATGCACAATGCATACGGATGATATCAGCGCATATGCAAGACATCGACCCTTAAAATTTCTATTAAATTTATAGATATTTTCACATTAAATTTTATTTTATAATGTATGAAAATGGATGGAATTCGTAGTATATATAGAATAAGCACGGAGAAAATTTATTAATAAAAATATGTAAAAATAATGAATAAAACAAATTATTCGTTCGGATTCCAGACTCGAACTCAAGACCGACAAAAAAAGTGCAAATCAACACACGACTCTATCCATCAAGCCACGCATCCCTCGAACATCGCAGCAATCTTAGACTCTTAACACCATAAATAAAGTTTCAAATGTGAAGGAAATCTGGATCGAAATGCACAATACTAAGCATACGGATGATATCTGCGCATGTGCGAGACATCGACCCTTAAAATTTCTATTAAATTTATAGATATTTTCACATTAAATTTTATTTTAGGATGTATGAAAATGGATGGAATTCGTAGTATATATAGAATAAGCACGGAGAAAATTTATTAATAAAAATATGTAAAAATAATGAATAAAACAAATTATTCGTTCGGATTACAGACTCGAACTCAAGACCACCAAAAAAAAAAGTGCAACTCAACACACGACTCCATCCATCAAGCCACGCATCCCTCGAACATCGCAGCAATCTTAGACTCTTAACACCATAAATAAAGTTTCAAATGTGAAGGAAATCTGGATCGAAATGCACAATGCTAAGCATACGGATGATATCTGCGCATGTGCGAGACATCGACCCTTAAAATTTCTATTAAATTTATAGATATTTTCACATTAAATTTTATTTTAGGATGTATGAAAATGGATGGAATTCGTAGTATATATAGAATAAGCACGGAGAAAATTTATTAATAAAAATATGTAAAAATAATGAATAAAACAAATTATTCGTTCGGATTCCAGACTCGAACTCAAGACCACCAAGAAAAATTGCAAATCAACACACGACTCCATCCATCAAGCCACGCATCCCTCGAACATCGCAGCAATCTTAGACTCTTAACACCATAAATAAAGTTTCAAATGTGAAGGAAATCTGGATCGAAATGCACAATGCTAAGCATACGGATGATATCTGCGCTTGTGCGAGACATCGACCCTTAAAATTTCTATTAAATTTATAGATATTTTCACATTAAATTTTATTTTAGGATGTATGAAAATGGATGGAATTCGTAGTATATATAGAATAAGCACGGAGAAAATTTATTAATAAAAATATGTAAAAATAATGAATAAAACAAATTATTCGTTCGGATTCCAGACTCGAACTCAAGACCACCAAAAAAAAGTGCAAATCAACACACGACTCTATCCATCAAGCCACGCATCCCTCGAACATCGCAGCAATCTTAGACTCTTAACACCATAAATAAAGTTTCAAATGTGAAGGAAATCTGGATCGAAATGCACAATGCTAAGCATACGGATGATATCTGCGCATGTGCGAGACATCGACCCTTAAAATTTCTATTAAATTTATAGATATTTTCACATTAAATTTTATTTTAGGATGTATGAAAATGGATGGAATTCGTAGTATATATAGAATAAGCACGGAGAAAATTTATTAATAAAAATATGTAAAAATAATGAATAAAACAAATTATTCGTTCGGATTCCAGACTCGAACTCAAGACCGCCAAAAAAAGTGCAAATCAACACACGACTCTATCCATCAAGCCACGCATCCCTCGAACATCGCAGCAATCTTAGACCCTTAACACCATAAATAAAGTTTCAAATGTGAAGGAAATCTGGATCGAAATGCACAATACTAAGCATACGGATGATATCTGCGCATGTGCGAGACATCGACCCTTAAAATTTCTATTAAATTTATAGATATTTTCACATTAAATTTTATTTTAGGATGTATGAAAATGGATGGAATTCGTAGTATATATAGAATAAGCACGGAGAAAATTTATTAATAAAAATATGTAAAAATAATGAATAAAACAAATTATTCGTTCGCATTCCAGACTCGAACTCAAGACCACCAAAAAGAAGTGCAAATCAACACACGACTCTATCCACCAAGCCACGCATCCCTCGAACATCACAGCAATCTTAGACTTTTAACACCATAAATAATGTTTCAAGTGTGAGGAAATCTGGATCGAAATGCACAATGCTAAGCATACGGATGATATCTGCGCATGTGCGAGACATCGACCCTTAAAATTTCTATTAAATTTATAGATATTTTCACATTAAATTTTATTTTAGGATGTATGAAAATGGATGGAATTCGTAGTATATATAGAATAAGCACGGAGAAAATTTATTAATAAAAATATGTAAAAATAATGAATAAAACAAATTATTCGTTCGGATTCCAGACTCGAACTCAAGACCACCAAGAAAAAGTGCAAATCAACACACGACTCTATCCATCAAGCCACGCATGCCTCGAATATCGCAGCAATCTTAGACTCTTAACACCATAAATAAAGTTTCAAATGTGAACGAAATCTGGATCGAAATGCACAATGCATACAGATGATATCAGCGCATGTGCAAGACATCGACCCTTAAAATTTCTATTAAATTTATAGATATTTTCACATTAAATTTTATTTTAGGATGTATGAAAATGGATGGAATTCGTAGTATATATAGAATAAGCACGGAGAAAATTTATTAATAAAAATATGTAAAAATAATGAATAAAACAAATTATTCGTTCGGATTCCAGACTCGAACTCAAAACCACCAAGAAAAAGTGCAAATCAACACACGACTCTATCCATCAAGCCACGCATGCCTCGAATATCGCAGCAATCTTAGACTCTTAACACCATAAATAAAGTTTCAAATGTGAACGAAATCTGGATCGAAATGCACAATGCATACAGATGATATCAGCGCATGTGCAAGACATCGACCCTTAAAATTTCTATTAAATTTATAGATATTTTCACATTCAATTTTATTTTAGGATGTATGAAAATGGATGGAATTCGTAGTATATATAGAATAAGCACGGAGAAAATTTATTAATAAAAATATGTAAAAATAATGAATAAAACAAATTATTCGTTCGGATTCCAGACTCGAACTCAAGACCACCAAAAAAAAAGTGAAATCAACACACGACTCCATCCATCAAGCCGCGCATCCTTCGAACATCGCAGCAATCTTAGACTCTTAACACCATAAATAAAGTTTCAAATGTGAAGGAAATCTGGATCGAAATGCACAATGCTAAGCATACGGATGATATCTGCGCATGTGCGAGACATCGACCCTTAAAATTTCTATTAAATTTATAGATATTTTCGCATTAAATTTTTATTTAGGATGTATGAAAATGGATGGAATTCGTAGTATATATAGAATAAGCACGGAGAAAATTTATTAATAAAAATATGTAAAAATAATGAATAAAACAAATTATTCGTTCGGATTCCAGACTCGAACTCAAGACCACCAAAAAAAAGTGCAAATCAACACACGACTCTATCCATCAAGCCACGCATCCCTCGAACATCGCAGCAATCTTAGACTCTTAACACCATAAATAAAGTTTCAAATGTGAAGGAAATCTGGATCGAAATGCACAATACTAAGCATACGGATGATATCTGCGCATGTGCGAGACATCGACCCTTAAAATTTCTATTAAATTTATAGATATTTTCACATTAAATTTTATTTTAGGATGTATGAAAATGGATGGAATTCGTAGTATATATAGAATAAGCACGGAGAAAATTTATTAATAAAAATATGTAAAAATAATGAATAAAACAAATTATTCGTTCGCATTCCAGACTCGAACTCAAGACCACCAAAAAGAAGTGCAAATCAACACACGACTCTATCCATCAAGCCACGCATCCCTCGAACATCGCAGCAATCTTAGACTCTTAACACCATAAATAAAGTTTCAAATGTGAAGGAAATCTGGATCGAAATGCACAATACTAAGCATACGGATGATATCTGCGCATGTGCGAGACATCGACCCTTAAAATTTCTATTAAATTTATAGATATTTTCACATTAAATTTTATTTTAGGATGTATGAAAATGGATGGAATTCGTAGTATATATAGAATAAGCACGGAGAAAATTTATTAATAAAAATATGTAAAAATAATGAATAAAACAAATTATTCGTTCGGATTCCAGACTCGAACTCAAGACCACCAAAAAAAAAGTGCAACTCAACACACGACTCCATCCATCAAGCCACGCATCCCTCGAACATCGCAGCAATCTTAGACTCTTAACACCATAAATAAAGTTTCAAATGTGAAGGAAATCTGGATCGAAATGCACAATGCTAAGCATACGGATGATATCTGCGCATGTGCGAGACATCGACCCTTAAAATTTCTATTAAATTTATAGATATTTTCACATTAAATTTTATTTTAGGATGTATGAAAATGGATGGAATTCGTAGTATATATAGAATAAGCACGGAGAAAATTTATTAATAAAAATATGTAAAAATAATGAATAAAACAAATTATTCGTTCGGATTCCAGACTCGAACTCAAGACCACCAAAAAAAAAGTGAAATCAACACACGACTCCATCCATCAAGCCGCGCATCCTTCGAACATCGCAGCAATCTTAGACTCTTAACACCATAAATAAAGTTTCAAATGTGAAGGAAATCTGGATCGAAATGCACAATGCTAAGCATACGGATGATATCTGCGCATGTGCGAGACATCGACCCTTAAAATTTCTATTAAATTTATAGATATTTTCGCATTAAATTTTTATTTAGGATGTATGAAAATGGATGGAATTCGTAGTATATATAGAATAAGCACGGAGAAAATTTATTAATAAAAATATGTAAAAATAATGAATAAAACAAATTATTCGTTCGGATTCCAGACTCGAACTCAAGACCACCAAAAAAAAGTGCAAATCAACACACGACTCTATCCATCAAGCCACGCATCCCTCGAACATCGCAGCAATCTTAGACTCTTAACACCATAAATAAAGTTTCAAATGTGAAGGAAATCTGGATCGAAATGCACAATACTAAGCATACGGATGATATCTGCGCATGTGCGAGACATCGACCCTTAAAATTTCTATTAAATTTATAGATATTTTCACATTAAATTTTATTTTAGGATGTATGAAAATGGATGGAATTCGTAGTATATATAGAATAAGCACGGAGAAAATTTATTAATAAAAATATGTAAAAATAATGAATAAAACAAATTATTCGTTCGCATTCCAGACTCGAACTCAAGACCACCAAAAAGAAGTGCAAATCAACACACGACTCTATCCATCAAGCCACGCATCCCTCGAACATCGCAGCAATCTTAGACTCTTAACACCATAAATAAAGTTTCAAATGTGAAGGAAATCTGGATCGAAATGCACAATACTAAGCATACGGATGATATCTGCGCATGTGCGAGACATCGACCCTTAAAATTTCTATTAAATTTATAGATATTTTCACATTAAATTTTATTTTAGGATGTATGAAAATGGATGGAATTCGTAGTATATATAGAATAAGCACGGAGAAAATTTATTAATAAAAATATGTAAAAATAATGAATAAAACAAATTATTCGTTCGGATTCCAGACTCGAACTCAAGACCACCAAAAAAAAAGTGCAACTCAACACACGACTCCATCCATCAAGCCACGCATCCCTCGAACATCGCAGCAATCTTAGACTCTTAACACCATAAATAAAGTTTCAAATGTGAAGGAAATCTGGATCGAAATGCACAATGCTAAGCATACGGATGATATCTGCGCATGTGCGAGACATCGACCCTTAAAATTTCTATTAAATTTATAGATATTTTCACATTAAATTTTATTTTAGGATGTATGAAAATGGATGGAATTCGTAGTATAGATAGAATAAGCACGGAGAAAATTTATTAATAAAAATATGTAAAAATAATGAATAAAACAAATTATTCGTTCGGATTCCAGACTCGAACTCAAGACCACCAAGAAAAAGTGCAACTCAACACACGACTCCATCCATGAAGCCACGCATCCCTCGAACATCGCAGCAATCTTAGACTCTTAACACCATAAATGAAGTTTCAAATGTGAAGGAAATCTGGATCGAAATGCACAATGCTAAGCATACGGATGATATCTGCGCATGTGCGAGACATCGACCCTTAAAATTTCTATTAAATTTATAGATATTTTCACATTAAGTTTTATTTTAGGATGTATGAAAATGGATGGAATTCGTAGTATATATAGAATAAGCACGGAGAAAATTTATTAATAAAAATATGTAAAAATAATGAATAAAACAATTTATTCGTTCGGATTGCAGACTCGAACACAAGACCACCAAGAAAAAGTGCAAATCAACACACGACTCTATCCATCAAGCCACGCATCCCTCGAACATTGCAGCAATCTTAGACTCTTAACACCATAAATAAAGTTTCAAATGTGAAGGAAATCTGGATCGAAATGCACAATGCTAAGCATACGGATGATATCTGCGCATGTGCGAGACATCGACCCTTAAAATTTCTATTAAATTTATAGATATTTTCACATTAAATTTTATTTTAGGATGTATGAAAATGGATGGAATTCGTAGTATATATAGAATAAGCACGGAGAAAATTTATTAATAAAAATATGTAAAAATAATGAATAAAACAAATTATTCGTTCGGATTCCAGACTCGAACTCAAGACCACCAAAAAAAAAAGTGCAACTCAACACACGACTCCATCCATCAAGCCACGCATCCCTCGAACATCGCAGCAATCTTAGACTCTTAACACCATAAATAAAGTTTCAAATGTGAAGGAAATCTTGATCGAAATGCACAATGCTAAGCATACGGATGATATCTGCGCATGTGCGAGACATCGACCCTTAAAATTTCTATTAAATTTATAGATATTTTCACATTAAATTTTATTTTAGGATGTATGAAAATGGATGGAATTCGTAGTATATATAGAATAAGCACGGAGAAAATTTATTAATAAAAATATGTAAAAATAATGAATAAAACAAATTATTCGTTCGGATTCCAGACTCGAACTCAAGACCACCAAGAAAAAGTGCAAATCAATACACGACTCCATCCATCAAGCCACGCATCCCTCGAACATCGCAGCAATCTTAGACTCTTAACACCATAAATAAAGTTTAAAATGTGAAGGAAATCTGGATCGAAATGCACAATGCTAAGCATACGGATGATATCTGCGCATGTGCGAGACATCGACCCTTAAAATTTCTATTAAATTTATAGATATTTTCACATTAAATTTTATTTTAGGATGTATGAAAATGGATGGAATTCGTAGCATATATAGAATAAGCACGGAGAAAATTTATTAATAAAAATATGTAAAAATAATGAATAAAACAAATTATTCGTTCGGATTCCAGACTCGAACTCAAGACCATCAAGAAAAAGTGCAAATCAACACACGACTCTATCCATCAAGCCACGCATCCCTCGAACATCGCAGCAATCTTAGACTCTTAACACCATAAATAAAGTTTGAAATGTGAAGGAAATCTGGATCGAAATGCACAATGCTAAGCATACGGATGATATCTGCGCATGTGCGAGACATCGACCCTTAAAATTTCTATTAAATTTATAGATATTTTCACATTAAATTTTATTTTAGGATGTATGAAAATGGATGGAATTCGTAGTATATATAGAATAAGCACGGAGAAAATTTATTAATAAAAATATGTAAAAATAATGAATAAAACAAATTATTTGTTCGGATTCCAGACTCGAACTCAAGACCACCAAGAAAAAGTGCAAATCAACACACGACTCCATCCATCAAGCCACGCATCCCTCGACCATCGCAGCAATCTTAGACTCTTAACACCATAAATAAAGTTTCAAATGTGAAGGAAATCTGGATCGAAATGCACAATGCTAAGCATACGGATGATATCTGCGCATGTGCGAGACATCGACCCTTAAAATTTCTATTAAATTTATAGATATTTTCACATTAAATTTTATTTTAGGATGTATGAAAATGGATGGAATTCGTAGTATATATAGAATAAGCACGGAGAAAATTTATTAATAAAAATATGTAAAAATAATGAATAAAACAAATTATTCGTTCGGATTCCAGACTCGAACTCAAGACCACCAAGAAAAAGTGCAAATCAACACACGACTCTATCCATCAAGCCACGCATCTCTCGAACATAGCAGCAATCTTAGACTCTTAACACCATAAATAAAGTTTCAAATGTGAAGGAAATCTGGATCGAAATGCACAATGCTAAGCATACGGATAATATCAGCGCATGTGCAAGACATCGACCCTTAAAATTTCTATTAAATTTATAGATATTTTCACATTAAATTTTATTTTAGGATGTATGAAAATGGATGGAATTCGTAGTATATATAGAATAAGCACGGAGAAAATTTATTAATAAAAATATGTAAAAATAATGAATAAAACAAATTATTCGTTCGGATTCCAGACTCGAACTCAAGACCACCAAAAAAAGAGCAAATCAACACACGACTCTATCCATCAAGCTACGCATCCCTCGAACATCGCAGCAATCTTAGACTCTTAACACCATAAATAAAGTTTCAAATGTGAAGGAAATCTGGATCGAAATGCACAATGCTAAGCATACGGATGATATCTGCGCATGTGCGAGACATCGACCCTTAAAATTTCTATTAAATTTATAGATATTTTCACATTAAATTTTATTTTAGGATGTATGAAAATGGATGGAATTCGTAGTATATATAGAATAAGCACGGAGAAAATTTATTAATAAAAATATGTAAAAATAATGAATAAAACAAATTATTCGTTCGGATTCCAGACTCGAACTCAAGACCACCAAGAAAAAGTGCAAATGAACACACGACTCTATCCATCAAGCCACGCATCCCTCGAACATCTTAGCAATCTTAGACTCTTAACACCATAAATAAAGTTTCAAATGTGAAGGAAATCTGGATCGAAATGCACAATGCTAAGCATACGGATGATATCTGCGCATGTGCGAGACATCGACCCTTAAAATTTCTATTAAATTTATAGATATTTTCACATTAAATTTTAATTTAGGATGTATGAAAATGGATGGAATTCGTAGTATATATAGAATAAGCACGGAGAAAATTTATTAATAAAAATATGTAAAAATAATGAATAAAACAAATTATTCGTTCGGATTCCAGACTCGAACTCAAGACCACCAAGAAAAAGTGCAAATGAACACACGACTCTATCCATCAAGCCACGCATCCCTCGAACAACTTAGCAATCTTAGACTCTTAACACCATAAATAAAGTTTCAAATGTGAAGGAAATCTGGATCGAAATGCACAATGCTAAGCATACGGATGATATCTGCGCATGTGCGAGACATCGACCCTTAAAATTTCTATTAAATTTATAGATATTTTCACATTAAATTTTATTTTAGGAGATATGAAAATGGATGGAATTCGTAGTATATATAGAATAAGCACGGAGAAAATTTATTAATAAAAATATGTAAAAATAATGAATAAAACAAATTATTCGTTCGAATTCCAGACTGGAACTCAAGACCACCAAGAAAAAGTGCAAATCAAGACACGACTCTATCCATCAAGGCACGCATCCCTCGAACATCGCAGCAATCTTAGACTCTTAACACCATAAATAAAGTTTCAAATGTGAAGGAAATCTGGATCGAAATGCACAATGCTAAGCATACGGATGATATCAGCGCATGTGCAAGACATCGACCCTTAAAATTTCTATTAAATTTATAGATATTTTCACATTAAATTTTATTTTAGGATGTATGAAAATGGATGGAATTCGTAGTATATATAGAATAAGCACGGAGAAAATTTATTAATAAAAATATGTAAAAATAATGAATAAAACAAATTATTCGTTCGGATTCCAGACTCGAACTCAAGACCACCAAAAAAAGTGCAAATCAACACACGACTCTATCCATCAAGCTACGCATCCCTCGAACATCGCAGCAATCTTAGACTCTTAACACCATAAATAAAGTTTCAAATGTGAAGGAAATCTGGATCGAAATGCACAATGCTAAGCATACGGATGATATCTGCGCATGTGCGAGACATCGACCCTTAAAATTTCTATTAAATTTATAGATATTTTCACATTAAATTTTATTTTAGGATGTATGAAAATGGATGGAATTCGTAGTATATATAGAATAAGCACGGAGAAAATTTATTAATAAAAATATGTAAAAATAATGAATAAAACAAATTATTCGTTCGGATTCCAGACTCGAACTCCAGACCACCAGAAAAAAAGTGAAAATGAACACACGACTCTATCCATCAAGCCACGCATCCCTCGAACATCTTAGCAATCTTAGACTCTTAACACCATAAATAAAGTTTCAAATGTGAAGGCAATCTGGATCGAAATGCACAATGCTAAGCATACGGATGATATCTGCGCATGTGCGAGACATCGACCCTTAAAATTTCTATTAAATTTATAGATATTTTCACATTAAATTTTATTTTAGGATGTATGAAAATGGATGGAATTCGTAGTATATATAGAATAAGCACGGAGAAAATTTATTAATAAAAATATGTAAAAATAATGAATAAAACAAATTATTCGTTCGGATTCCAGACTCGAACTCAAGACCACCAAGAAAAAGTGCAAATCAACACACGACTCCATCCATCAAGCCACGCATCCCTCGAACATCGCAGCAATCTTAGACTCTTAACACCATAAATAAAGTTTCAAATGTGAAGGAAATCTGGATCGAAATGCACAATGCTAAGCATACGGATGATATCTGCGCATGTGCGAGACATCGACCCTTAAAATTTCTATAAAATTTATAGATATTTTCACATTAAATTTTATTTTAGGATGTATGAAAATGGATGGAATTCGTAGTATATATAGAATAAGCACGGAGAAAATTTATTAATAAAAATATGTAAAAATAATGAATAAAACAAATTATTCGTTCGGATTCCAGACTCGAACTCAAGACCACCAAGAAAAAGTGCAAATCAACACACGACTCTATCCATCAAGCCACGCATCTCTCGAACATAGCAGCAATCTTAGACTCTTAACACCATAAATAAAGTTTCAAATGTGAAGGAAATCTGGATCGAAATGCACAATGCTAAGCATACGGATGATATCAGCGCATGTGCAAGACATCGACCCTTAAAATTTCTATTAAATTTATAGATATTTTCACATTAAATTTTATTTTAGGATGTATGAAAATGGATGGAATTCGTAGTATATATAGAATAAGCACGGAGAAAATTTATTAATAAAAATATGTAAAAATAATGAATAAAACAAATTATTCGTTCGGATTCCAGACTCGAACTCAAGACCACCAAAAAAAGAGCAAATCAACACACGACTCTATCCATCAAGCTACGCATCCCTCGAACATCGCAGCAATCTTAGACTCTTAACACCATAAATAAAGTTTCAAATGTGAAGGAAATCTGGATCGAAATGCACAATGCTAAGCATACGGATGATATCTGCGCATGTGCGAGACATCGACCCTTAAAATTTCTATTAAATTTATAGATATTTTCACATTAAATTTTAATTTAGGATGTATGAAAATGGATGGAATTCGTAGTATATATAGAATAAGCACGGAGAAAATTTATTAATAAAAATATATAAAAATAATAAATAAAACAAATTATTCGTTCGGATTCCAGACTCGAACTCAAGACCACCAAGAAAAAGTGCAAATCAACACACGACTCTATCCATCAAGCCACGCATCCCTCGAACGTCGCAGCAATCTTAGACTCTTAACACCATAAATAAAGTTTCAAATGTGAAGGAAATCTGGATCGAAATGCACAATGCTAAGCATACGGATGATATCAGCGCATGTGCAAGACATCGACCCTTAAAATTTCTATTAAATTTATAGATATTTTCACATTAAATTTTATTTTAGGATGTATGAAAATGAATGGAATTCGTAGTATATATAGAATAAGCACAGAGAAAATTTATTAATAAAAACATGTAAAAATAATGAATAAAACAAATTATTCGTTCGGATTCCAGACTCAAACTCAAGACCACCAAAAAAAAAAGTGCAAATCAACACACGACTCCATCCATGAAGCCACGCATCCCTCGAACATCGCAGCAATCTTAGACTCTTAACACCATAAATAAAGTTTCAAATGTGAAGGAAATCTGGATCGAAATGCACAATGCAAAGAATACGGATGATATCTGCGCATGTGCAAGACATCGACCCTTAAAATTTCTATTAAATTTATAGATATTTTCACATTAAATTTTATTTTAGGATGTATGAAAATGGATGGAATTCGTAGTATATATAGAATAAGCACGGAGAAAATTTATTAATAAAAATATGTAAAAAAAATGAATAAAACAAATTATTCGTTCGGATTCCAGACTCGAACTCAAGACCACCAAAAAAAAAGTGCAAATCAACACACGACTCTATCCATCAAGCCACGCATCCCTCGAACATCGCAGCAATCTTAGACTCTTAACACCATATATAAAGTTTCAAATGTGAAGGAAATCTGGATCGAAATGCACAATGCATACGGATGATATCAGCGCATGTACAAGACATCGACCCTTAAAATTTCTATTAAATTTATAGATATTTTCACATTAAATTTTATTTTATAATGTATGAAAATGGATGGAATTCGTAGTATATATAGAATAAGCACGGAGAAAATTTATTAATAAAAATATGTAAAAATAATGAATAAAACAAATTATTCGTTCGGATTCCAGACTCGAACTCAAGACCACCAAAAAAAGTGCAAATCAACACACGACTCTATCCATCAAGCCACGCATCCCTCGAACATCGCAGCAATCTTAGACTCTTAACACCATAAATAAAGTTTCAAATGTGAAGGAAATCTGGATCGAAATGCACAATACTAAGCATACGGATGATATCTGCGCATGTGCGAGACATCGACCCTTAAAATTTCTATTAAATTTATAGATATTTTCACATTAAATTTTATTTTAGGATGTATGAAAATGGATGGAATTCGTAGTATATATAGAATAAGCACGGAGAAAATTTATTAATAAAAATATGTAAAAATAATGAATAAAACAAATTATTCGTTCGGATTCCAGACTCGAACTCAAGACCACCAGAAAAAAAGTGCAAATGAACACACGACTCTATCCATCAAGCCACGCATCCCTCGAGCATCGCAGCAATCTTAGACTCTTAACACCATAAATAAAGTTTCAAATGTGAAGGAAATCTGGATCGAAATGCACAATGCTAAGCATACGGATGATATCTGCGCATGTGCGAGACATCGACCCTTAAAATTTCTATTAAATTTATAGATATTTTCACATTAAATTTTATTTTAGGATGTATGAAAATGGATGGAATTCGTAGTATATATAGAATAAGCACGGAGAAAATTTATTAATAAAAATATGTAAAAATAATGAATAAAACAAATTATTCGTTCGGATTCCAGACTCGAACTCAAGACCACCAAAAAAAAAGTGCAACTCAACACACGACTCCATCCATCAAGGCACGCATCGCTCGAACATCGCAGCAATCTTAGACTCTTAACACCATAAATAAAGTTTCAAATGTGAAGGAAATCTGGTACGAAATGCACAATGCTAAGCATACGGATGATATCAGTGCATGTGCAAGACATCGACCCTTAAAGTTTCTATTAAATTTATAGATATTTTCACATTAAATTTTATTTTAGGATGTATGAAAATGGATGGAATTCGTAGTATATATAGAATAAGCACGGAGAAAATTTATTAATAAAAATATGTAAAAATAATGAATAAAACAAATTATTCGTTCGGATTCCATACTCGAACTTAAGACCACCAAAAAAAGTGCAAATCAACACACGACTCTATCCATCAAGCTACGCATCCCTCGAACATCGCAGCAATCTTAGACTCTTAACACCATAAATAAAGTTTCAAATGTGAAGGAAATCTGGATCGAAATGCACAATGCTAAGCATACGGATGATATCTGCGCATGTGCGAGACATCGACCCTTAAAATTTCTATTAAATTTATAGATATTTTCACATTAAATTTTATTTTAGGATGTATGAAAATGGATGGAATTCGTAGTATATATAGAATAAGCACGGAGAAAATTTATTAATAAAAATATGTAAAAAAAATGAATAAAACAAATTATTCGTTCGGATTCCAGACTCGAACTCAAGACCACCAAAAAAAAATGCAAATCAACACACGACTCCATCCATCAAGCCACGCATCCCTCGAACATCGCAGCAATCTTAGACTCTTAACACCATATATAAAGTTTCAAATGTGAAGGAAATCTGGATCGAAATGCACAATGCATACGGATGATATCAGAGCATGTACAAGACATCGACCCTTAAAATTTCTATTAAATTTATAGATATTTTCACATTAAATATTATTTTATAATGTATGAAAATGGATGGAATTCGTAGTATATATAGAATAAGCACGGAGAAAATTTATTAATAAAAATATGTAAAAATAATGAATAAAACAAATTATTCGTTCGGATTCCAGACTCGAACTCAAGACCACCAAAAAAAGTGCAAATCAACACACGACTCTATCCATCAAGCCACGCATCCCTCGAACATCGCAGCAATCTTAGACTCTTAACACCATAAATAAAGTTTCAAATGTGAAGGAAATCTGGATCGAAATGCACAATACTAAGCATACGGATGATATCTGCGCATGTGCGAGACATCGACCCTTAAAATTTCTATTAAATTTATAGATATTTTCACATTAAATTTTATTTTAGGATGTATGAAAATGGATGGAATTCGTAGTATATATAGAATAAGCACGGAGAAAATTTATTAATAAAAATATGTAAAAATAATGAATAAAGCAAATTATTCGTTCGGATTCCAGACTCGAACTCAAGACCACCAGAAAAAAAGTGCAAATGAACACACGACTCTATCCATCAAGCCACGCATCCCTCGAGCATCGCAGCAATCTTAGACTCTTAACACCATAAATAAAGTTTCAAATGTGAAGGAAATCTGGATCGAAATGCACAATGCTAAGCATACGGATGATATCTGCGCATGTGCGAGACATCGACCCTTAAAATTTCTATTAAATTTATAGATATTTTCACATTAAATTTTATTTTAGGATGTATGAAAATGGATGGAATTCGTAGTATATATAGAATAAGCACGGAGAAAATTTATTAATAAAAATATGTAAAAATAATGAATAAAACAAATTATTCGTTCGGATTCCAGACTCGAACTCAAGACAACCAAAAAAAAAGTGCAACTCAACACACGACTCCATCCATCAAGGCACGCATCCCTCGAACATCGCAGCAATCTTAGACTCTTAACACCATAAATAAAGTTTCAAATGTGAAGGAAATCTGGTACGAAATGCACAATGCTAAGCATACGGATGATATCAGTGCATGTGCAAGACATCGACCCTTAAAGTTTCTATTAAATTTATAGATATTTTCACATTAAATTTTATTTTAGGATGTATGAAAATGGATGGAATTCGTAGTATATATAGAATAAGCACGGAGAAAATTTATTAATAAAAATATGTAAAAATAATGAATAAAACAAATTATTCGTTCGGATTCCAGACTCGAACTTAAGACCACCAAAAAAAGTGCAAATCAACACACGACTCTATCCATCAAGCTACGCATCCCTCGAACATCGCAGCAATCTTAGACTCTTAACACCATAAATAAAGTTTCAAATGTGAAGGAAATCTGGATCGAAATGCACAATGCTAAGCATACGGATGATATCTGCGCATGTGCGAGACATCGACCCTTAAAATTTCTATTAAATTTATAGATATTTTCACATTAAATTTTATTTTAGGATGTATGAAAATGGATGGAATTCGTAGTATCTATAGAATAAGCACGGAGAAAATTTATTAATAAAAATATGTAAAAATAATGAATAAAACAAATTATTCGTTCGGATTCCAGACTCGAACTTAAGACCACCAAAAAAAGTGCAAATCAACACACGACTCTATCCATCAAGCTACGCATCCCTCGAACATCGCAGCAATCTTAGACTCTTAACACCATAAATAAAGTTTCAAATGTGAAGGAAATCTGGATCGAAATGCACAATGCTAAGCATACGGATGATATCTGCGCATGTGCGAGACATCGACCCTTAAAATTTCTATTAAATTTATAGATATTTTCACATTAAATTTTATTTTAGGATGTATGAAAATGGATGGAATTCGTAGTATATATAGAATAAGCACGGAGAAAATTTATTAATAAAAATATGTAAAAAAAATGAATAAAACAAATTATTCGTTCGGATTCGAGACTCGAACTCAAGACCACCAAAAAAAAAGTGCAAATCAACACACGACTCCATCCATCAAGCCACGCATCCCTCGAACATCGCAGCAATCTTAGACTCTTAACACCATATATAAAGTTTCAAATGTGAAGGAAATCTGGATCGAAATGCACAATGCATACGGATGATATCAGCGCATGTACAAGACATCGACCCTTAAAATTTCTATTAAATTTATAGATATTTTCACATTAAATTTTATTTTATAATGTATGAAAATGGATGGAATTCGTAGTATATATAGAATAAGCACGGAGAAAATTTATTAATAAAAATATGTAAAAATAATGAATAAAACAAATTATTCGTTCGGATTCCAGACTCGAACTCAAGACCACCAAAAAAAGTGCAAATCAACACACGACTCTATCCATCAAGCCACGCATCCCTCGAACATCGCAGCAATCTTAGACTCTTAACACCATAAATAAAGTTTCAAATGTGAAGGAAATCTGGATCGAAATGCACAATACTAAGCATACGGATGATATCTGCGCATGTGCGAGACATCGACCCTTAAAATTTCTATTAAATTTATAGATATTTTCACATTAAATTTTATTTTAGGATGTATGAAAATGGATGGAATTCGTAGTATATATAGAATAAGCACGGAGAAAATTTATTAATAAAAATATGTAAAAATAATGAATAAAACAAATTATTCGTTCGGATTCCAGACTCGAACTCAAGACCACCAGAAAAAAAGTGCAAATGAACACACGACTCTATCCATCAAGCCACGCATCCCTCGAGCATCGCAGCAATCTTAGACTCTTAACACCATAAATAAAGTTTCAAATGTGAAGGAAATCTGGTACGAAATGCACAATGCTAAGCATACGGATGATAACAGTGCATGTGCAAGACATCGACCCTTAAAGTTTCTATTAAATTTATAGATATTTTCACATTAAATTTTATTTTAGGATGTATGAAAATGGATGGAATTCGTAGTATATATAGAATAAGCACGGAGAAAATTTATTAATAAAAATATGTAAAAATAATGAATAAAACAAATTATTCGTTCGGATTCCAGACTCGAACTTAAGACCACCAAAAAAAGTGCAAATCAACACACGACTCTATCCATCAAGCTACGCATCCCTCGAACATCGCAGCAATCTTAGACTCTTAACACCATAAATAAAGTTTCAAATGTGAAGGAAATCTGGATCGAAATGCACAATGCTAAGCATACGGATGATATCTGCGCATGTGCGAGACATCGACCCTTAAAATTTCTATTAAATTTATAGATATTTTCACATTAAATTTTATTTTAGGATGTATGAAAATGGATGGAATTCGTAGTATCTATAGAATAAGCACGGAGAAAATTTATTAATAATAATATGTAAAAATAATGAATAAAACAAATTATTCGTTCGGATTCCAGACTCGAACTCAAGACCACCAGAAAAAAAGTGCAAATGAACACACGACTCTATCCATCAAGCCACGCATCCCTCGAACATCTTAGCAATCTTAGACTCTTAACACCATAAATAAAGTTTCAAATGTGAAGGAAATCTGGATCGAAATGCACAATGCTAAGCATACGGATGATATCTGCGCATGTGCGAGACATCGACCCTTAAAATTTCTATTAAATTTATAGATATTTTCACATTAAATTTTATTTTAGGATGTATGAAAATGGATGGAATTCGTAGTATATATAGAATAAGCACGGAGAAAATTTATTAATAAAAATATGTAAAAATAATGAATAAAACAAATTATACGTTCGGATTCCAGACTCGAACTCAAGACCACCAGAAAAAAAGTGCAAATGAACACACGACTCTATCCATCAAGCCACGCATCCCTCGAACATCTTAGCAATCTTAGACTCTTAACACCATAAATAAAGTTTCAAATGTGAAGGAAATCTGGATCGAAATGCACAATGCTAAGCATACGGATGATATCTGCGCATGTGCGAGACATCGACCCTTAAAATTTCTATTAAATTTATAGATATTTTCACATTAAATTTTATTTTAGGATGTATGAAAATGGATGGAATTCGTAGTATATATAGAATAAGCACGGAGAAAATTTATTAATAAAAATATGTAAAAATAATGAATAAAACAAATTATTCGTTCGGATTCCAGACTCGAACTCAAGATCACCAAGAAAAATTGCAAATCAACACACGACTCTATCCATCAAGCCACGCATCCCTCGAACATCGCAGCAATCTTAGACTCTTAACACCATAAATAAAGTTTCAAATGTGAAGGAAATCTGGATCGAAATGCACAATGCTAAGCATACGGAGGATATCAGCGCATGTGCAAGACATCGACCCTTAAAATTTCTATTAAATTTATAGATATTTTCACATTAAATTTTATTTTAGGATGTATGAAAATGGATGGAATTCGTAGTATATATAGAATAAGCACGGAGAAAATTTATTAATAAAAATATGTAAAAATAATGAATAAAACAAATTGTTCGTTCGGATTCCAGACTCGAACTCAAGACCACCAAAAAAAGTGCAAATCAACACACGACTCTATCCATCAAGCTACGCATCCCTCGAAAATCGCAGCAATCTTAGACTCTTAACACCATAAATAAAGTTTCAAATGTGAAGGAAATCTGGATCGAAATGCACAATGCTAAGCATACGGATGATACCTGCGCATGTGCGAGACATCGACCCTTAAAATTTCTATTAAATTTATAGATATTTTCACATTAAATTTTATTTTAGGATGTATGAAAATGGATGGAATTCGTAGTATATATAGAATAAGCACGGAGAAAATTTATTAATAAAAATATGTAAAAATAATGAATAAAACAAATTATTCGTTCGGATTCCAGACTCGAACTCAAGACCACCAGAAAAAAAGTGCAAATGAACACACGACTCTATCCATCAAGCCACGCATCACTCGAAAATCTTAGCAATCTTAGACTCTTAACACCATAAATAAAGTTTCAAATGTGAAGGAAATCTGGATCGAAATGCACAATGCTAAGCATACGGATGATATCTGCGCATGTGCGAGACATCGACCCTTAAAATTTCTATTAAATTTATAGATATTTTCACATTAAATTTTATTTTAGGATGTATGAAAATGGATGGAATTCGTAGTATATATAGAATAAGCACGGAGAAAATTTATTAATAAAAATATGTAAAAATAATGAATAAAACAAATTATTCGTTCCAATTCCAGACTCGAACTCAAGACCACCAAAAAGAAAGTGCAAATCAACACACGACTCCATCCATCAAGCCACGCATCCCTCGAACATCGCAGCAATCTTAGACTCTTAACACCATAAATAAAGTTTCAAATGTGAAGGAAATCTGGATCGAAATGCACAATGCTAAGCATACGGATGATATCAGCGCATGTGCCCTTAAAATTTCTTAATTAATTTCTTAATTTAAGGGCATGTGCCCTTAAAATTTCTTAAAACCCTTAAAATTTCTATTAAATTTATAGATATTTTCACATTAAATTTTATTTTAGGATGTATGAAAATGGATGGAATTCGTAGTATATATAGAATAAGCACGGAGAAAATTTATTAATAAAAACATGTAAAAATATTGAATAAAACAAATTATTCGTTCGGATTCCAGACTCAAACTCAAGACCACCAAAAAAAAAGTGCAAATCAACACACGACTCCATCCATGAAGCCACGCATCCCTCGAACATCGAAGCAATCTTAGACTCTTAACACCATAAATAAAGTTTCAAATGTGAAGGAAATCTGGATCGAAATGCACAATGCAAAGAATACGAATGATATCTGCGCATGTGCGAGACATCGACCCTTAAAATTTCTATTAAATTTATAGATATTTTCACATTAAATTTTATTTTAGGATGTATGAAAATGGATGGAATTCGTAGTATATATAGAATAAGCACGGAGAAAATTTATTAATAAAAATATGTAAAAATAATGAATAAAACAAATTATTCGTTCGGATTCCAGACTCGAACTCAAGACCACCAAAAAAAAAAAAAAGTGCAAATCAACACACGACTCTATCCATCAAGCCACGCATCCCTCGAACATCGCAGCAATCTTAGACTCTTAACACCATCAATAAAGTTTCAAATGTGAAGGAAATCTGGATGGAAATGCGCAATGCTAAGCATACGGATGATATCTGCGCATGTGCGAGACATCGACCCTTAAAATTTCTATTAAATTTATAGATATTTTCACATTAAATTTTATTTTAGGATGTATGAAAATGGATGGAATTCGTAGTATATATAGAATAAGCACGGAGAAAATTTATAAATAAAAATATGTAAAAATAATGAATAAAACAAATTATTCGTTCGGATTCCAGACTCAAACTCAAGACCACCAAGAAAAAAAGTGCAAATCAACACACGACTCCATCCATGAAGCCACGCATCCCTCGAACATCTTAGCAATCTTAGACTCTTAACACCATAAATAAAGTTTCAAATGTGAAGGAAATCTGGATCGAAATGCACAATGCTAAGCATACGGATGATATCTGCGCATGTGCGAGACATCGACCCTTAAAATTTCTATTAAATTTATAGATATTTTCACATTAAATTTTATTTTAGGATGTATGAAAATGGATGGTATTCGTTTTATATATAGAATAAGCACGGAGAAAATATATTAATAAAAATTTGTAAAAATAATGAATAAAACAAATTATTCGTTCGGATTCCAGACTCAAACTCAAGACCACCAAGAAAAAAAGTGCAAATCAACACACGACTCCATCCATGAAGCCACGCATCCCTCGAACATCGCAGCAATCTTAGACTCTTAACACCATAAATAAAGTTTCAAATGTGAAGGAAATCTGGATCGAAATGCACAATGCAAAGAATACGGATGATATCTGCGCATGTGCGAGACATCGACCCTTAAAATTTCTATTAAATTTATAGATATTTTCACATTAAATTTTATTTTAAGATGTATGAAAATGGATGGAATTCGTAGTATATATAGAATAAGCACGGAGAATATTTATTAATAAAAATATGTAAAAATAATGAATAAAACAAATTATTGGTTCGGATTCCAGACTCGAACTCAAGACCACCAATAAAAAGTGCAAATCAACACACGACTCCATCCATCAAGCCACGCATCCCTCGAACATCACAGCAATCTTAGACTCTTAACACCATAAATAAAGTTTCAAATGTGAAGGAAATCTGGATCGAAATGCACAATGCTAAGCATACGGATGATATCTGCGCATGTGCAAGACATCGACCCTTAAAATTTCTATTAAATTTATAGATATTTTCACATTAAATTTTATTTTAGGATGTATGAAAATGGATGGAATTCGTAGTATATATAGAATAAGCACGGAGAAAATTTATTAATAAAAATATGTAAAAATAATGAATAAAACAAATTATTCGTTCGAATTCCAGACTCGAACTCAAGACCACCAAAAAAAAAGTGCAAATCAACACACGACTCCATCCATCAAGCCACGCATCCCTCGAACATCGCAGCAATTTTTGACTCTTAACACCATAAATAAATTTTCAAATGTGAATTAAATCTGGATCGAAATGCACAATGATAAGCATTCGGATGATATCTGCGCATGTGCGAGACATCGACCCTTAAAATTTCTATTAAATTTATAGATATTTTCACATTAAATATTACTTTGGGATGTATGAAAATGGATGGAATTCGTAGTATATATAGAATAAGCACGGAGAAAATTTATTAATAAAAATATGTAAAAATAATGAATAAAACAAATTATTCGTTATGATTCAAGACTCGAACTCAAGACCACCAAGAAAAAGTGCAAATCAACACACGACTCTATCCATCAAGCCACAGTTCCCTCGAACATCGCAGCAATCTTAGACTCTTAACACCATAAATAAAGTTTCAAATGTGAAGGAAATCTGGATCGAAATGCACAATGCTAAGCATACGGATGATATCAGCGCATGTGCAAGACATCGACACTTAAAATTTCTATTAAATTTATAGATATTTTCACATTAAATTTTATTTTAGGATGTATGAAAATGGACGGAATTCGTAGTATATATAGAATAAGCACGGAGAAAATTTATTAATAAAAACATGTAAAAATAAAGAATAAAACAAATTATTCGTTCGGATTCCAGACTCAAACTCAAGACCACCAAGAAAAAAAGTGCAAATCAACACACGACTCTATCCATCAAGCCACGCATCCCTCGAACATCGCAGCAATCTTAGACTCTTAACACCATCAATAAAGTTTCAAATGTGAAGGAAATCTGGATGGAAATGCGCAATGCTAAGCATACGGATGATATCTGCGCATGTGCGAGACATCGACCCTTAAAATTTCTATTAAATTTATAGATATTTTCACATTAAATTTTATTTTAGGATGTATGAAAATGGATGGAATTCGTAGTATATATAGAATAAGCACGGAGAAAATTTATAAATAAAAATATGTAAAAATAATGAATAAAACAAATTATTCGTTCGGATTCCAGACTCAAACTCAAGACCACCAAGAAAAAAAGTGCAAATCAACACACGACTCCATCCATGAAGCCACGCATCCCTCGAACATCGCAGCAATCTTAGACTCTTAACACCATAAATAAAGTTTCAAATGTGATGGAAATCTGGATCGAAATGCACAATGCAAAGAATACGGATGATATCTGCGCATGTGCGAGACATCGACCCTTAAAATTTCTATTAAATTTATAGATATTTTCACATTAAATTTTATTTTAAGATGTATGAAAATGGACGGAATTCGTAGTATACATAGAATAAGCACGGAGAAAATTTATAAATAAAAATATGTAAAAATAATGAATAAAACAAATTATTCGTTCGGATTCCAGACTCAAACTCAAGACCACCAAGAAAAAAAGTGCAAATCAACACACGACTCCATCCATGAAGCCACGCATCCCTCGAACATCGCAGCAATCTTAGACTCTTAACACCATAAATAAAGTTTCAAATGTGAAGGAAATCTGGATCGAAATGCACAATGCAAAGAATACGGATGATATCTGCGCATGTGCGAGACATCGACCCTTAAAAGTTCTATTAAATTTATAGATATTTTCACATTAAATTTTATTTTAGGATGTATGAAAATGGATGGATTTCGTAGTATATATAGAATAAGCACGGAGAAAATTTATTAATAAAAATATGTAAAAATAATGAATAAAACAAATTATTCGTTCGAATTCCAGACTCGAACTCAAGACCACCAAAAAAAAGTGCAAATCAACACACGACTCCATCCATCAAGCCACGCATCCCTCGAACATCGCAGCAATTTTTGACTCTTAACACCATAAATAAATTTTCAAATGTGAATTAAATCTGGATCGAAATGCACAATGATAAGCATTCGGATGATATCTGCGCATGTGCGAGACATCGACCCTTAAAATTTCTATTAAATTTATAGATATTTTCACATTAAATTTTATTTTAGGATGTATGAAAATGGATGGAATTCGTAGTATATATAGAATAAGCACGGAGAAAATTTATTAATAAAAATATGTAAAAATAATGAATAAAACAAATTATTCGTTATGATTTCAGACTCGAAATCAAGACCACCAAGAAAAAGTGCAAATCAACACACGACTCTATCCATCAAGCCACGCATCCCTCGAACATCGCAGCAATCTTAGACTCTTAACACCATCAATAAAGTTTCAAATGTGAAGGAAATCTGGATGGAAATGCGCAATGCTAAGCATACGGATGATATCTGCGCATGTGCGAGACATCGACCCTTAAAATTTCTATTAAATTTATAGATATTTTCACATTAAATTTTATTTTAGGATGTATGAAAATGGATGGAATTCGTAGTATATATAGAATAAGCACGGAGAAAATTTATAAATAAAAATATGTAAAAATAATGAATAAAACAAATTATTCGTTCGGATTCCAGACTCAAACTCAAGACACCAAGAAAAAAAGTGCAAATCAACACACGACTCCATCCATGAAGCCACGCATCCCTCGAACATCGCAGCAATCTTAGACTCTTAACACCATAAATAAAGTTTCAAATGTGATGGAAATCTGGATCGAAATGCACAATGCAAAGAATACGGATGATATCTGCGCATGTGCGAGACATCGACCCTTAAAATTTCTATTAAATTTATAGATATTTTCACATTAAATTTTATTTTAAGATGTATGAAAATGGACGGAATTCGTAGTATACATAGAATAAGCACGGAGAAAATTTATAAATAAAAATATGTAAAAATAATGAATAAAACAAATTATTCGTTCGGATTCCAGACTCAAACTCAAGACCACCAAGAAAAAAAGTGCAAATCAACACACGACTCCATCCATGAAGCCACGCATCCCTCGAACATCGCAGCAATCTTAGACTCTTAACACCATAAATAAAGTTTCAAATGTGAAGGAAATCTGGATCGAAATGCACAATGCAAAGAATACGGATGATATCTGCGCATGTGCGAGATATCGACCCTTAAAATTTCTATTAAATTTATAGATATTTTCACATTAAATTTTATTTTAGGATGTATGAAAATGGATGGAATTCGTAGTATATATAGAATAAGCACGGAGAATATTTATTAATAAAAATATGTAAAAATAATGAATAAAAGAAATTATTGGTTCGGATTCAAGACTCGAACTCAAGACCACCAATAAAAAGTGCAAATCAACACACGACTCCATCCATCAAGCCACGCATCCCTCGAACATCACAGCAATCTTAGACTCTTAACACCATAAATAAAGTTTCAAATGTGAAGGAAATCTGGATCGAAATGCACAATGCTAAGCATACGGATGATATCTGCGCATGTGCAAGACATCGACCCTTAAAATTTCTATTAAATTTATAGATATTTTCACATTAAATTTTATTTTAGGATGTATGAAAATGGATGGAATTCGTAGTATATATAGGATAAGCACGGAGAAAATTTATTAATAAAAATATGTAAAAATAATGAATAAAACAAATTATTCGTTCGAATTCCAGACTCGAACTCAAGACCACCAAAAAAAAATTGCAAATCAACACACGACTCCATCCATCAAGCCACGCATCCCTCGAACATCGCAGCAATTTTTGACTCTTAACACCATAAATAAATTTTCAAATGTGAATTAAATCTGGATCGAAATGCACAATGATAAGCATTCGGATGATATCTGCGCATGTGCGAGACATCGACCCTTAAAATTTCTATTAAATTTATAGATATTTTCACATTAAATATTACTTTGGGATGTATGAAAATGGATGGAATTCGTAGTATATATAGAATAAGCACGGAGAAAATTTATTAATAAAAATATGTAAAAATAATGAATAAAACAAATTATTCGTTATGATTCAAGACTCGAACTCAAGACCACCAAGAAAAAGTGCAAATCAACACACGACTCTATCCATCAAGCCACGCAACCCTCGAACATCGCAGCAATCTTAGACTCTTAACACCATAAATAAAGTTTCAAATGTGAAGGAAATCTGGATCGAAATGCACAATGCTAAGCATACGGATGATATCAGCGCATGTGCAAGACATCGACACTTAAAATTTCTATTAAATTTATAGATATTTTCACATTAAATTTTATTTTAGGATGTATGAAAATGGACGGAATTCGTAGTATATATAGAATAAGCACGGAGAAAATTTATTAATAAAAATATGTAAAAATAATGAATAAAACAAATTATTCGTTCGGATTCCAGACTCAAACTCAAGACCACCAAGAAAAAAAGTGCAAATCAACACACGACTCCATCCATGAAGCCACGCATCCCTCGAACATCGCAGCAATCTTAGACTCTTAACACCATAAATAAATTTTCAAATGTGAATTAAATCTGGATCGAAATGCACAATGATAAGCATTCGGATGATATCTGCGCATGTGCGAGACATCGACCCTTAAAATTTCTATTAAATTTATAGATATTTTCACATTAAATTTTATTTTAGGATGTATGAAAATGGATGGAATTCGTAGTATATATAGAATAAGCACGGAGAATATTTATTAATAAAAATATGTAAAAATAATGAATAAAACAAATTATTGGTTCGGATTCCAGACTCGAACTCAAGTCCACCAAAAAAAAGTGCAAATCAACACACGACTCCATCCATCAAGCCACGCATCCCTCGAACATCACAGCAATCTTAGACTCTTAACACCATAAATAAAGTTTCAAATGTGAAGGAAATCTGGATCGAAATGCACAATGCAAAGAATACGGATGATATCTGCGCATGTGCGAGACATCGACCTGTAAAATTTCTATTAAATTTATAGATATTTTCACATTAAATTTTATTTTAAGATGTATGAAAATGGACGGAATTCGTAGTATATATAGAATAAGCACGGAGAAAATTTATAAATAAAAATATGTAAAAATAATGAATAAAACAAATTATTCGTTCGGATTCCAGACTCAAACTCAAGACCACCAAGAAAAAAAGTGCAAATCAACACACGACTCCATCCATGAAGCCACGCATCCCTCGAACATCGCAGCAATCTTAGACTCTTAACACCATAAATAAAGTTTCAAATGTGAAGGAAATCTGGATCGAAATGCACAATGCAAAGAATACGGATGATATCTGCGCATGTGCGAGACATCGACCCTTAAAATTTCTATTAAATTTATAGATATTTTTCACATTAAATTTTATTTTAGGATGTATGAAAATGGATGGAATTCGTAGTATATATAGAATAAGCACGGAGAATATTTATTAATAAAAATATGTAAAAATAATGAATAAACCAAAATATTGGTTCGGATTCCAGACTCGAACTCAAGACCACCAAAAAAAAGTGCAAATCAACACACGACTCCATCCATCAAGCCACACATCCCTCGAACATCAAAGCAATCTTAGACTCTTAACACCATAAATAAAGTTTCAAATGTGAAGGAAATCTGGATCGAAATGCACAATGCTAAGCATACGGATGATATCTGCGCATGTGCAAGACATCGACCCTTAAAATTTCTATTAAATTTATAGATATTTTCACATTAAATTTTATTTTAGGATGTATGAAAATGGATGGAATTCGTAGTATATATAGAATAAGCACGGAGAAAATTTATTAATAAAAATATGTAAAAATAATGAATAAAACAAATTATTCGTTCGGATTCCAGACTCGAACTCAAGACCACCAAAAAGAAAGTGCAAATCAACACACGTCTCTATCCATCAAGCCACGCATCCCTCGAACATCGCAGCAATCTTAGACTGTTAACACCATAAATAAAGTTTAAAATGTGAAGGAAATCTGGATCGAATTGCACAATGCTAAGCATACGGATGATATCTGCGCATGTGCAAGACATCGACCCTTAAAATTTCTATTAAATTTATAGATATTTTCACATTAAATTTTATTTTAGGATGTATGAAAATGGATGGAATTCGTAGTAAATATAGAATAAGCACGGAGAAAATTTATTAATAAATAAATGTAAAAATAATGAATAAAACCAATTATTCGTTCGGATTCCAGACTCGAACTCAAGACTACCAAAAAAAAGGGCAAATCAACACAAGACTCTATCCATCAAGCCACGCACCCCTCGAACATCGCAGCAATCTTAGACTCTTAACACCATAAATAAAGTTGCAAATGTGAAGGAAATCTGGATCGAAATGCACAATGCTAAGCATACGGATGATATCTGCGCATGTGCAAGACATCGACCCTTAAAATTTCTATTAAATTTATAGATATTTTCACATTAAATTTTATTTTAGGATGTATGAAAATGGATGGAATTCGTAGTATATATAGAATAAGCACGGAGAAAATTTATTAATAAAAATATGTAAAAATAATGAATAAAACAAATTATTCGTTCGGATTCCAGACTCAAACTCAAGACCACCAAAAAAAAGGGCAAATCAACACACGACTCTATCCATCATGCCACGCATCCCTCGAACATCGCAGCAATCTTAGACTCTTAACACCATAAATAAAGTTTCAAATGTGAAGGAAATCTGGATCGAAATGCACAATGCTAAGCATACGGATGATATCTGCGCATGTGCAAGACATCGACCCTTAAAATTTCTATTAAATTTATAGATATTTTCACATTAAATTTTATTTTAGGATGTATGAAAATGGATGGAATTCGTACTATATATAGAATAAGCACGGAGAAAATTTATTAATAAAAATATGTAAAAATAATGAATAAAACAAATTATTCGTTCGGATTCCAGACTCGAACTCAAGACCACCAAAAAAAAGTGCAAATCAACACACGACTCTATCCATCAAGCCACGCATCCCTCGAACATCGCAGCAATCTTAGACTCTTAACACCATAAATAAAGTTTCACATGTGAAGGAAATTTGGATCGAAATGCACAATGCTAAGCATACGGATGATATCTGCGCATGTGCGAGACATCGACCCTTAAAATTTCTATTAAATTTATAGATATTTTCACATTAAATTTTATTTTAGGATGTATGAAAATGGATGGAATTCGTAGTATATATAGAATAAGCACGGAGAAAATTTATAAATAAAAATATGTAAAAATAATGAATAAAACAAATTATTCGTTCGGATTCCAGACTCAAACTCAAGACCACCAAGAAAAAAAGTGCAAATCAACACACGACTCCATCCATCAAGCCACGCATCCCTCGAACATCACAGCAATCTTAGACTCTTAACACCATAAATAAAGTTTCAAATGTGAAGGAAATCTGGATCGAAATGCACAATGCTAAGCATACGGATGATATCTGCGCATGTGCAAGACATCGACCCTTAAAATTTCTATTAAATTTATAGATATTTCACATTAAATTTTATTTTAGGATGTATGAAAATGGATGGAATTCGTAGTATATATAGAATAAGCACGGAGAAAATTTATTAATAAAAATATGTAAAAATAATGAAAAAAACAAATTATTCGTTCGAATTCCAGACTCGAACTCAAGACCACCAAAAAAAAAGTGCAAATCAACACACGACTCCATCCATCAAGCCACGCATCCCTCGAACATCGCAGCAATTTTTGACTCTTAACACCATAAATAAAGTTTCAAATGTGAAGGAAATCTGGATCGAAATGCACAATGCTAAGCATACGGATGATATCAGCGCATGTGCAAGACGTCGACACTTAAAACTTCTATTAAATTTATAGATATTTTCACATTAAATTTTATTTTAGGATGTATGAAAATGGATGGAATTCGTAGTATATATAGAATAAGCACGGAGAAAATTTATTAATAAAAACATGTAAAAATAATGAATAAAACAAATTATTCGTTCGGATTCCAGACTCAAACTCAAGACCACCAAAAAAAAAGTGCAAATCAACACACGACTCCATCCATGAAGCCACGCATCCCTCGAACATCGAAGCAATCTTAGACTCTTAACACCATAAATAAAGTTTCAAATGTGAAGGAAATCTGGATCGAAATGCACAATGCTAAGCATACGGATGATATCTGCGCATGTGCAAGACATCGACCCTTAAAATTTCTATTAAATTTATAGATATTTTCACATTAAATTTTGTTTTAGGATGTATGAAAATGGATGGAATTCGTAGTAAATATAGAATAAGCACGGAGAAAATTTATTAATAAATAAATGTAAAAATAATGAATAAAACAAATTATTCGTTCGGATTCCAGACTCGAACTCAAGACCACCAAAAAAAAAGGGCAAATCAACACACGACTCTATCCATCAAGCCACGCATCCCTCGAACATCGCAGCAATCTTAGACTCTTAACACCATAAATAAAGTTTCAAATGTGAAGGAAATCTGGATCGAAATGCACAATGCTAAGCATACGGATGATATCTGCGCATGTGCAAGACATCGACCCTTAAAATTTCTATTAAATTTATAGATATTTTCACATTAAATTTTATTTTAGGATGTATGAAAATGGATGGAATTCGTAGTATATATAGAATAAGCACGGAGAAAATTTATTAATAAAAATATGTAAAAATACTGAATAAAACAAATTATTCGTTCGGATTCCAGACTCGAACTCACGACCACCAAAAAAAAAGGGCAAATCAACACACGACTCTATCCATCAAGCCACGCATCCCTCGAACATCGCAGCAATCTTAGACTCTTAACACCATAAATAAAGTTTCAAATGTGAAGGAAATTTGGATCGAAATGCACAATGCTAAGCATACGGATGATATCTGCGCATGTGCGAGACATCGACCCTTAAAATTCTATTAAATTTATAGATATTTTCACATTAAATTTCATTTTAGGATGTATGAAAATGGATGGAATTCGTAGTATATATAGAATAAGCACGGAGAAAATTTATTAATAAAAATATGTAAAAATAATGAATAAAACAAATTATTCGTTCGGGTTCCAGACTCGAACTCAAGACCACCAAAAAAAAAGTGCAAATCAACACACGACTCCATCCATCAAGCCACGCATCCCTCGAACATCAAAGCAATCTTAGACTCTTAACACCATAAATAAAGTTTCAAATGTGAAGGAAATCTGGATCGAAATGCACAATGCTAAGCATACGGATGATATCTGCGCATGTGCAACATATCGACCCTTAAAATTTCTATTAAATTTATAGATATTTTCACATTAAATTTTATTTTAGGATGTATGAAAATGGATGGAATTCGTAGTATATATAGAATAAGCACGGAGAAAATTTATTAATAAAAATATGTAAAAATAATGAATAAAACAAATTATTCGTTCGGATTCCAGACTCGAACTCAAGACCACCAAAAAGAAAGTGCAAATCAACACACGACTCTATCCATCAAGCCACGCTTCCCTCGAACATCGCAGCAATCGTAGACTGTTAACACCATAAATAAAGTTTCAAATGTGAAGGAAATCTGGATCGAATTGCACAATGCTAAGCATACGGATGATATCTGCGCATGTGCAAGACATCGACCCTTAAAATTTCTATTAAATTTATAGATATTTTCACATTAAATTTTATTTTAGGATGTATGAAAATGGATGGAATTCGTAGTATATATAGAATAAGCACGGAGAAAATTTATTAATAAAAATATGTAAAAATACTGAATAAAACAAATTATTCGTTCGGATTCCAGACTCGAACTCACGACCACCAAAAAAAAAGGGCAAATCAACACACGACTCTATCCATCAAGCCACGCATCCCTCGAACATCGCAGCAATCTTAGACTCTTAACACCATAAATAAAGTTTCAAATGTGAAGGAAATCTGGATCGAAATGCACAATGCTAAGCATACGGATGATATCTGCGCATGTGCAAGACATCGACCCTTAAAATTTCTATTAAATTTATAGATATTTTCACTTTAAATTTTATTTTAGGATGTATGAAAATGGATGGAATTCGTAGTATATATAGAATAAGCACGGAGAAAATTTATTAATAAAAATATGTAAAAATAATGAATAAAACAAATTATTCGTTCGGATTCCAGACTCGAACTCAAGACCACCAAAAAAAAGTGCAAATCAACACACGACTCTATCCATCAAGCCACGCATCCCTCGAACATCGCAGCAATCTTAGACTCTTAACACCATAAATAAAGTTTCAAATGGGAAGGAAATTTGGATCGAAATGCACAATGCTAAGCATACGGATGATATCTGCGCATGTGCGAGACATCGACCCTTAAAATTCTATTAAATTTATAGATATTTTCACATTAAATTTCATTTTAGGATGTATGAAAATGGATGGAATTCGTAGTATATATAGAATAAGCACGGAGAAAATTTATTAATAAAAATATGTAAAAATAATGAATAAAACAAATTATTCGTTCGGGTTCCAGACTCGAACTCAAGACCACCAAAAAAAAAGTGCAAATCAACACACGACTCCATCCATCAAGCCACGCATCCCTCGAACATCAAAGCAATCTTAGACTCTTAACACCATAAATAAAGTTTCAAATGTGAAGGAAATCTGGATCGAAATGCACAATGCTAAGCATACGGATGATATCTGCGCATGTGCAACATATCGACCCTTAAAATTTCTATTAAATTTATAGATATTTTCACATTAAATTTTATTTTAGGATGTATGAAAATGGATGGAATTCCTAGTAAATATAGAATAAGCACGGAGAAAATTTATTAATAAATAAATGTAAAAATAATGAATAAAACAAATTATTCGTTCGGATTCCAGACTCGAACTCAAGACCACCAAAAAAAAGGGCAAATCAACACACGACTCTATCCATCAAGCCACGCATCCCTCGAACATCGCAGCAATCTTAGACTCTTAACACCATAAATAAAGTTTCAAATGTGAAGGAAATCTGGATCGAAATGCACAATGCTAAGCATACGGATGATATCTGCGCATGTGCAAGACATCGACCCTTAAAATTTCTATTAAATTTATAGATATTTTCACATTAAATTTTATTTTAGGATGTATGAAAATGGATGGAATTCGTAGTATATATAGAATAAGCACGGAGAAAATTTATTAATAAAAATATGTAAAAATAATGAATAAAACAAATTATTCGTTCGGATTCCAGACTCGAACTCAAGACCACCAAAAAAAAGGGCAAATCAACACACGACTCTATCCATCAAGCCACGCATCCCTCGAACATCGCAGCAATCTTAGACTCTTAACACCATAAATAAAGTTTCAAATGTGAAGGAAATCTGGATCGAAATGCACAATGCTAAGCATACGGATGATATCTGCGCATGTGCAAGACATCGACCCTTAAAATTTCTATTAAATTTATAGATATTTTCACATTAAATTTTATTTTAGGATGTATGAAAATGGATGGAATTCGTAGTATATATAGAATAAGCACGGAGAAAATTTATTAATAAAAATATGTAAAAATAATGAATAAAACAAATTATTCGTTCGGATTCCAGACTCGAACTCAAGACCACCAAAAAAAAGTGCAAATCAACACACGACTCTATCCATCAAGCCACGCATCCCTCGAACATCGCAGCAATCTTAGACTCTTAACACCATAAATAAAGTTTCAAATGGGAAGGAAATTTGGATCGAAATGCACAATGCTAAGCATACGGATGATATCTGCGCATGTGCAAGACATCGACCCTTAAAATTACTATTAAATTTATAGATATTTAACATTAAATTTTATTTTAGGATGTATGAAAATGGATGGAATTCGTAGTATATATAGAATAAGCACGGAGAAAATTTATTAATAAAAATATGTAAAAATAATGAATAAAACAAATTATTCGTTCGGATTCCAGACTCGAACTCAAGACCACAAATAAAACAGTGCAAATCAACACACGACTCCATCTATCAAGCCACGCATCCCTCTAACAACGCAGCAATTTTAGACTCTTAACACCATAAAGAAAGTTTCAAATGTGAAGGAAATCTGGATCGAAATGCACAATGCTAAGCATACGGATGATATCTGCGCATGTGCAAGACATCGACCCTTAAAATTTCTATTAAATTTATAGATATTTTCACATTAAATTTTATTTTAGGATGTATGAAAATGGATGGAATTCGTAGTATATATAGAATAAGCACGGAGAAAATTTATTAATAAAAATATGTAAAAATAATGAATAAAAAAAATTATTCGTTCGGATTCCACACTCGAGTTCAAGACGACCAAAAAAAAGTGCAAATCAACACACGACTCTATCCATGAAGCCACGCATCCCTCGAACATTGCAGCAATCTTAGACTCTTAACACCATAAAAAAGTTTCAAATGTGAAGGAAATCTGGATCGAAATGCACAATGCTAAGCATACGGATGATATCTGCGCATGTGCAAGACATCGACCCTTAAAATTACTATTAAATTTATAGATATTTCACATTAAATTTTATTTTAGGATGTATGAAAATGGATGGAATTCGTAGTATATATAGAATAAGCACGGAGAAAATTTATTAATAAAAATATGTAAAAATAATGAATAAAACAAATTATTCGTTCGGATTCCAGACTCGAACTCAAGACCACAAATAAAACAGTGCAAATCAACACACGACTCCATCGATCAAGCCACGCATCCCTCTAACAACGCAGCAATCTTAGACTCTTAACACCATAAATAAAGTTTCAAATGTGAAGGAAATCTGGATCGAAATGCACAATGCTAAGCATACGGATGATATCTGCGCATGTGCAAGACATCGACCCTTAAAATTTCTATTAAATTTATAGATATTTTCACATTAAATTTTATTTTAGGATGTATGAAAATGGATGGAATTCGTAGTATATATAGAATAAGCAGGGAGAAAATTTATTAATAAAAATATGTAAAAATAATGAATAAAACAAATTATTCGTTCGGATTCCAGACTCGAACTCAAGAACACCAAAAAAAAAGTGCAAATCAACAAACGACTCTATCCATCAAGCCACGCATCCCTCGATCATCGCAGCAATCTTAGACTCTTAACACCATAAATAAAGTTTCAAATGTGAAGGAAATCCGGATGGAAATGCGAAATGCTAAGCATACGGATGATATCTGCGCATGTGCAAGACATCGACCCTTAAAATTTCTATTAAATTTATAGATATTTTCACATTAAATTTTATTTTAGGATGTATGAAAATGGATGGAATTCGTAGTAAATATAGAATAAGCACGGAGAAAATTTATTAATAAAAATGTTTAAAAATAATAAATAAAACTAATTATTCGTTCGGATTCCAGACTCGAACTCAAGACCACCAAAAAAAAAAGTGCAAATCAACACACGACTCTATCCATCAAGCCACGCATCCCTAGAACATCGCAGCAATCTTAGACTCTTAACACCATAAATAAAATTTCAAATGTGAAGGAAATCTGGATGAAAATGCACAATGCTAAGCATACGGATGATATCTGCGCATGTGCGAGACATCGACCCTTAAAATTTCTATTAAATTTATAGATATTTTCACATTAAATTTTATTTTAGGATGTATGAAAATGGATGGAATTCGTAGTAAATATAGAATAAGCACGGAGAAAATTTATTAATAAAAATATGTAAAAATAATGAATAAAACAAATTATTCGTTCGGATTCCAGACTCGAACTCAAGACCACCAAAAAAAAAGTGCAAATCAACACACGACTCTATCCATCAAGCCACGCATCCCTCGAACATCGCAGCAATCTTAGACTCTTAACACCATAAATAAAGTTTCAAATGTGAAGGAAATCTGGATGGAAATGCGAAATGCTAAGCATACGGATGATATCTGCGCATGTGCAAGACATCGACCCTTAAAATTTCTATTAAATTTATAGATATTTTCACATTAAATTTTATTTTAGGATGTATGATAATGGATGGAATTCGTAGTAAATATAGAATAAGCACGGAGAAAATTTATTAATAAAAATATGTAAAAATAATGAATAAAACAAATTATTCGTTCGGATTCCAGACTCGAACTCAAGACCACCAAAAAAAAAGTGCAAATCAACACACGACTCTATCCATCAAGCCACGCATCCCTCGAACATCGCAGCAATCTTAGACTCTTAACACCATAAATAAAGTTTCAAATGTGAAGGAAATCTGGATGGAAATGCGAAATGCTAAGCATACGGATGATATCTGCGCATGTGCAAGACATCGACCCTTAAAATTTCTATTAAATTTATAGATATTTTCACATTAAATTTTATTTTAGGATGTATGAAAATGGATGGAATTCGTAGTAAATATAGAATAAGCACGGAGAAAATTTATTAATAAAAATATGTAAAAATAATGAATAAAACAAATTATTCGTTCGGATTCCAGACTCGAACTCAAGACCACCAAAAAAAAAGTGCAAATCAACACACGACTCTATCCATCAAGCCACGCATTCCTAGAACATCGCAGCAATCTTAGACTCTTAACACCATAAATAAAATTTCAAATGTGAAGGAAATCTGGATGGAAATGCACAATGCTAAGCATACGGATGATATCTGCGCATGTGCGAGACATCGACCCTTAAAATTTCTATTAAATTTATAGATATTTTCACATTAAATTTTATTTTAGGATGTATGAAAATGGATGGAATTCGTAGTAAATATAGAATAAGCACGGAGAAAATTTATTAATAAAAATATGTAAAAATAATGAATAAAACAAATTATTCGTTCGGATTCCAGACTCGAACTCAAGACCACCAAAAAAAAAGTGCAAATCAACACACGACTCTATCCATCAAGCCACGCATCCCTCGAACATCGCAGCAATCTTAGACTCTTAACACCATAAATAAAGTTTCAAATGTGAAGGAAATCTGGATGGAAATGCGAAATGCTAAGCATACGGATGATATCTGCGCATGTGCAAGACATCGACCCTTAAAATTTCTATTAAATTTATAGATATTTTCACATTAAATTTTATTTTAGGATGTATGATAATGGATGGAATTCGTAGTAAATATAGAATAAGCACGGAGAAAATTTATTAATAAAAATGTTTAAAAATAATAAATAAAACTAATTATTCGTTCGGATTCCAGACTCGAACTCAAGACCACCAAAAAAAAAAGTGCAAATCAACACACGACTCTATCCATCAAGCCACGCATCCCTAGAACATCGCAGCAATCTTAGACTCTTAACACCATAAATAAAATTTCAAATGTGAAGGAAATCTGGATGAAAATGCACAATGCTAAGCATACGGATGATATCTGCGCATGTGCGAGACATCGACCCTTAAAATTTCTATTAAATTTATAGATATTTTCACATTAAATTTTATTTTAGGATGTATGAAAATGGATGGAATTCGTAGTAAATATAGAATAAGCACGGAGAAAATTTATTAATAAAAATATGTAAAAATAATGAATAAAACAAATTATTCGTTCGGATTCCAGACTCGAACTCAAGACCACCAAAAAAAAAGTGCAAATCAACACACGACTCTATCCATCAAGCCACGCATCCCTCGAACATCGCAGCAATCTTAGACTCTTAACACCATAAATAAAGTTTCAAATGTGAAGGAAATCTGGATGGAAATGCGAAATGCTAAGCATACGGATGATATCTGCGCATGTGCAAGACATCGACCCTTAAAATTTCTATTAAATTTATAGATATTTTCACATTAAATTTTATTTTAGGATGTATGATAATGGATGGAATTCGTAGTAAATATAGAATAAGCACGGAGAAAATTTATTAATAAAAATATGTAAAAATAATGAATAAAACAAATTATTCGTTCGGATTCCAGACTCGAACTCAAGACCACCAAAAAAAAAGTGCAAATCAACACACGACTCTATCCATCAAGCCACGCATCCCTCGAACATCGCAGCAATCTTAGACTCTTAACACCATAAATAAAGTTTCAAATGTGAAGGAAATCTGGATGGAAATGCGAAATGCTAAGCATACGGATGATATCTGCGCATGTGCAAGACATCGACCCTTAAAATTTCTATTAAATTTATAGATATTTTCACATTAAATTTTATTTTAGGATGTATGAAAATGGATGGAATTCGTAGTAAATATAGAATAAGCACGGAGAAAATTTATTAATAAAAATATGTAAAAATAATGAATAAAACAAATTATTCGTTCGGATTCCAGACTCGAACTCAAGACCACCAAAAAAAAAGTGCAAATCAACACACGACTCTATCCATCAAGCCACGCATTCCTAGAACATCGCAGCAATCTTAGACTCTTAACACCATAAATAAAATTTCAAATGTGAAGGAAATCTGGATGGAAATGCACAATGCTAAGCATACGGATGATATCTGCGCATGTGCGAGACATCGACCCTTAAAATTTCTATTAAATTTATAGATATTTTCACATTAAATTTTATTTTAGGATGTATGAAAATGGATGGAATTCGTAGTAAATATAGAATAAGCACGGAGAAAATTTATTAATAAAAATATGTAAAAATAATGAATAAAACAAATTATTCGTTCGGATTCCAGACTCGAACTCAAGACCACCAAAAAAAAAGTGCAAATCAACACACGACTCTATCCATCAAGCCACGCATCCCTCGAACATCGCAGCAATCTTAGACTCTTAACACCATAAATAAAGTTTCAAATGTGAAGGAAATCTGGATGGAAATGCGAAATGCTAAGCATACGGATGATATCTGCGCATGTGCAAGACATCGACCCTTAAAATTTCTATTAAATTTATAGATATTTTCACATTAAATTTTATTTTAGGATGTATGATAATGGATGGAATTCGTAGTAAATATAGAATAAGCACGGAGAAAATTTATTAATAAAAATATGTAAAAATAATGAATAAAACAAATTATTCGTTCGGATTCCAGATTCGAACTCAAGACCACCAAAAAAAAAGTGCAAATCAACACACGACTCTATCCATCAAGCCACGCATCCCTCGAACATCGCAGCAATCTTAGACTCTTAACACCATAAATAAAGTTTCAAATGTGAAGGAAATCTGGATGGAAATGCGAAATGCTAAGCATACGGATGATATCTGCGCATGTGCAAGACATCGACCCTTAAAATTTCTATTAAATTTATAGATATTTTCACATTAAATTTTATTTTAGGATGTATGATAATGGATGGAATTCGTAGTAAATATAGAATAAGCACGGAGAAAATTTATTAATAAAAATATGTAAAAATAATGAATAAAACAAATTATTCGTTCGGATTCCAGACTCGACCTCAAGACCACCAAAAAAAAAGCGCAAATCAACACATGACTCCATCCATCAAGCCACGCATCCCTCGAACATCGCAGCAATCTTAGACTCTTAACACCATAAATAAAGTTTCAAATGTGAAGGAAATCTGGATCGAAATGCACAATGCTAAGCATACGGATGATATCTGCGCATGTGCGAGACATCGACCCTTAAAATTTCTATTAAATTTATAGATATTTTCACATTAAATATTGTTTTAGGATGTATGAAAACGGATGGAATTCGTAGTATATATAGAATAAGCACGGAGAAAATTTATTATTAAAAATATGTAAAAATAATGAATAAAACAAATTATTCGTTCGGATTCCAGACTCGAACTCAAGACCACCAAAAAAAAAGTGCAAATCAATACACGACTCTATCCATCAAGCCAAGCATCCCTCGAACATCGCAGCAATCTTAGACTCTTAACACCATAAATAAAGTTTCAAATGTGAAGGAAATCTGGATGGAAATGCGAAAAGCTAAGCATACGGATGATATCTGCGCATGTGCAAGACATCGACCCTTAAAATTTCTATTAAATTTATAGATATTTTCACATTAAATTTTATTTTAGGATGTATGAAAATGGATGGAATTCGTAGTAAATATAGAATAAGCACGGAGAAAATTTATTAATAAAAATATGTAAAAATAATGAATAAAACAAATTATTCGTTCGGATTCCAGACTCGAACTCAAGACCACCAAAAAAAAAAAGTGCAAATCAACACACGACTCTATCCATCAAGCCACGCATCCCTCGAACATCGCATCAATCTTAGACTCCTAACACCATAAATAAAGTTTCAAATGTGAAGGAAAAGTGGATGGAAATTCACAATGCTAAGCATACGGATGATATCTGCGCATGTGCGAGACATCGACCCTTAAAATTTCTATTACATTTATAGATATTTTCACATTAAATTTTATTTTAGGATGTATGAAAATGGATGGAATTCGTAGTATATATAAAATAAGCACGGAGAAAATTTATAAATAAAAATATGTAAAAATAATGAATAAAACAAATTATTCGTTCGGATTCCAGACTCGAACTCAAGACCACCAAAAAAAAAGTGCAAATCAACACACGACTCTATCCATCAAGCCACGCATCCCTCGAACATCGCAGCAATCTTAGACTCTTAACACCATAAATAAAGTTTCAAATGTGAAGGAAATCTGGATGGAAATGCACAATGTTAAGCATACGGATGATATCTGCGCATGTGCGAGACATCGGCCCTTAAAATTTCTATTAAATTTATTGATATTTTCACATTAAATTTTATTTTAGGATGTATGAAAATGGATGGAATTCGTAGTATATATAGAATAAGCACGGAGAAAATTTATAAATAAAAATATGTAAAAATAATGAATAAAACAAATTATTCGTTCGGATTCCAGACTCGAACTCAAGACCACCAAAAAAAAGTGCAAATCAACACACGACTCTATCCATCAAGCCACGCATCCCTCGAACATCGCAGCAATCTTAGACTCTTAACACCATAAATAAAGTTTCAAATGTGAAGGAAATCTGGATGGAAATGAACAATGCTAAGCATACGGATGATATCTGCGCATGTGCGAGACATCGACTCTTAAAAGTTCTATTAAATTTATAGATATTTTCACATTAAATTTTATTTTAGGATGTATGAAAATGGATGGAATTCGTAGTATATATAGAATAAGCACGGAGAAAATTTATTAATAAAAATATGTAAAAATAATGAATAAAACAAATTATTCGTTCGGATTCCAGACTTGAACTCAAGACCACCAAAAAAAAAGTGCAAATCAACACACGACTCTATCCATCAAGCCACGCATCCCTCGAACATCGCAGCAATCTTAGACTCTTAACACCATAAATAAAGTTTCAAATGTGAAGGAAATCTGGATCGAAATGCACAATGCTAAGCATACGGATGATATCTGCGCATGTGCAAGACATCGACCCTTAAAATTTCTATTAAATTTATAGATATTTTCACATTAAATTTTATTTTAGGATGTATGAAAATGGATGGAATTCGTAGTATATATAGAATAAGCAGGGAGAAAATTTATTAATAAAAATATGTAAAAATAATGAATAAAACAAATTATTCGTTCGGATTCCAGACTCGAACTCAAGACCACCAAAAAAAAAAGTGCAAATCAACACACGACTCTATCCATCAAGCCACGCATCCCTCGATCATCGCAGCAATCTTAGACTCTTAACACCATAAATAAAGTTTCAAATGTGAAGGAAATCTGGATGGAAATGCGAAATGCTAAGCATACGGATGATATCTGCGCATGTGCAAGACATCGACCCTTAAAATTTCTATTAATTTTATAGATATTTTCACATTAAATTTTATTTTAGGATGTATGAAAATGGATGGAATTCGTAGTAAATATAGAATAAGCACGGAGAAAATTTATTAATAAAAATATTTAAAAATAATGAATAAAACTAATTATTCGTTCGGATTCCAGACTCGAACTCAAGACCACCAAAAAAAAAAGTGCAAATCAACACACGACTCTATCCATCAAGCCACGCATCCCTAGAACATCGCAGCAATCTTAGACTCTTAACACCATAAATAAAATTTCAAATGTGAAGGAAATCTGGATGGAAATGCACAATGCTAAGCATACGGATGATATCTGCGCATGTGCGAGACATCGACCCTTAAAATTTCTATTAAATTTATAGATATTTTCACATTAAATTTTATTTTAGGATGTATGAAAATGGATGGAATTCGTAGTATATATAGAATAAGCACGGAGAAAATTTATTATTAAAAATATGTAAAAATAATGAATAAAACAAATTATTCGTTCGGATTCCAGACTCGAACTCAAGACCACCAAAAAAAAAGTGCAAATCAATACACGACTCTATCCATCAAGCCAAGCATCCCTCGAACATCGCAGCAATCTTAGACTCTTAACACCATAAATAAAGTTTCAAATGTGAAGGAAATCTGGATCGAAATGCACAATGCTAAGCATACGGATGATATCTGCGCATGTGCAAGACATCGACCCTTAAAATTTCTATTAAATTTATAGATATTTTCACATTAAATTTTATTTTAGGATGTATGAAAATGGATGGAATTCGTAGTATATATAGAATAAGCACGGAGAAAATTTATTAATAAAAATATGTAAAAATAATGAATAAAACAAATTATTCGTTCGGATTCCAGACTCGAACTCAAGACCACCAAAAAAAAAAAGTGCAAATCAACACACGACTCTATCCATCAAGCCACGCATCCCTCGATCATTGCAGCAATCTTAGACTCTTAACACCATAAATAAAGTTTCAAATGTGAAGGAAATCTGGATGGAAATGCGAAAAGCTAAGCATACGGATGATATCTGCGCATGTGCGAGACATCGACCCTTAAAATTTCTATTAAATTTATAGATATTTTCACATTAAATTTTATTTTAGGATGTATGAAAATGGATGGAATTCGTAGTAAATATAGAATAAGCACGGAGAAAATTTATTAATAAAAATATGTAAAAATAATGAATAAAACAAATTATTCGTTCGGATTCCAGACTCGAACTCAAGACCACCAAAAAAAAAAGTGCAAATCAACACACGACTCTATCCATCAAGCCACGCATCTCTCGAACATCGCATCAATCTTAGACTCCTAACACCATAAATAAAGTTTCAAATGTGAAGGAAAAGTGGATGGAAATTCACAATGCTAAGCATACGGATGATATCTGCGCATGTGCGAGACATCGACCCTTAAAATTTCTATTAAATTTATTGATATTTTCACATTAAATTTTATTTTAGGATGTATGAAAATGGATGGAATTCGTAGTATATATAGAATAAGCACGGAGAAAATTTATAAATAAAAATATGTAAAAATAATGAATAAAACAAATTATTCGTTCGGATTCCAGACTCGAACTCAAGACCACCAAAAAAAAAGTGCAAATCAACACACGACTCTATCCATCAAGCCACGCATCCCTCGAACATCGCAGCAATCTTAGACTCTTAACACCATAAATAAAGTTTCAAATGGGAAGGAAATCTGGATGGAAATGCACAATGCTAAGCATACGGATGATATCTGCGCATGTGCGAGACATCGACCCTTAAAATTTCTATTAAATTAATAGATATTTTCACATTAAATTTTATTTTAGGATGTATGAAAATGGATGGAATTCGTAGTATATATAGAATAAGCACGGAGAAAATTTATAAATAAAAATATGTAAAAATAATGAATAAAACAAATTATTTTTTCGGATTCCAGACTCGAACTCAAGACCAACAGAAAAAAAAAGTGCAAATCAACACACGACTCTATCCATCAAGCCACGCATCCCTCGAACATCGCAGCAATCTTAGACTCTTAACACCATAAATAAAGTTTCAAATGTGAAGGAAATCTGGATGGAAATGAACAATGCTAAGCATACGGATGATATCTGCGCATGTGCGAGACATCGACTCTTAAAAGTTCTATTAAATTTATAGATATTTTCACATTAAATTTTATTTTAGGATGTATGAAAATGGATGGAATTCGTAGTATATATAGAATAAGCACGGAGAAAATTTATAAATAAAAATATGTAAAAATAATGAATAAAACAAATTATTCGTTTGGATTCCAGACTCGAACTCAAGACCACCAGAAAAAAAAAGTGCAAATCAACACACGACTCTATCCATCAAGCCACGCATCCCTCGAAAATCGCAGCAATCTTAGACTCTTAACACCATAAATAAAGTTTCAAATGTGAAGGAAATCTGGATGGAAATGCACAATGCTAAGCATACGGATGATATCTGCGCATGTGCGAGACATCGACCCTTAAAATTTCTATTAAATTTATTGATATTTTCACATTAAATTTTATTTTAGGATGTATGAAAATGGATGGAATTCGTAGTATATATAGAATAAGCACGGAGAAAATTTATTAATAAAAATATGTAAAAAATAAAACAAATTATTCGTTCGGATTCCAGACTCGAACTCAAGACCACCAGAAAAAAAAAGTGCAAATCAACACACGACTCTATCCATCAAGCAACGCATCCCTCGAACATCGCAGCAATCTTAGACTCTTAACACCATAAATAAAGTTTCAAATGTGAAGGAAATCTGGATGGAAATGCACAATGCTAAGCATACGGATGATATCTGCGCATGTGCGAGACATCGACTCTTAAAATTTCTATTAAATTTATAGATATTTTCACATTAAATTTTATTTTAGGGCGTATGAAAATGGATGGAATTCGTAGTATATATAGAATAAGCACGGAGAAAATTTATAAATAAAAATATGTAAAAATAATGAATAAAACAAATTATTCGTTCGGATTCCAGACTCGAACTCAAGACCACCAGAAAAAAAAAGGGCAAATCAACACACGACTTTATCCATCAAGCCACGCATCCCTCGAACATCGCAGCAATCTTAGACTCTTAACACCATAAATAAAGTTTCAAATGTGAAGGAAATCTGGATGGAAATGCACAATGCTAAGCATACGGATGATATCTGCGCATGTGCGAGACATCGACTCTTAAAATTTCTATTAAATTTATAGATATTTTCACATTAAATTTTATTTTAGGATGTATGAAAATGGATGGAATTCGTAGTATATATAGAATAAGCACGGAGAAAATTTATAAATAAAAATATGTAAAAATAATGTATAAAACAAATTATTCGTTCGGATTCCAGACTCGAACTCAAGACCACCAGAAAAAAAAAGTGCAAATCAACACACGACTCTATCCATCAAGCCACGCATCCCTCGAAAATCGCAGCAATCTTAGACTCTTAACACCATAAATAAAGTTTCAAATGTGAAGGAAATCTGGATCGAAATGCACAATGCTAAGCATACGGATGATATCTGCGCATGTGCGAGACATCGACCCTTAAAATTTCTATTACATTTATAGATATTTTCACATTAAATTTTATTTTAGGATGTATGAAAATGGATGGAATTCGTAGTATATATAGAATAAGCACGGAGAAAATTTATTAATAAAAATATGTAAAAATAATGAATAAAACAAATTATTCGTTCGGATTCCAGACTCGAACTCAAGACCACCAAAAAAAAAGTGCGAATCAACACACGACTCTATCCATCAAGCCACGCATCCCTCGAACATCGCAGCAATCTTAGACTCTTAACACCATAAATAAAGTTTCAAATGTGAAGGAAATCTGGATGGAAATGCACAATGCTAAGCATACGGATGATATCTGCGCATGTGCGAGACATCGACCCTTAAAATTTCTATTAAATTTATTGATATTTTCACATTAAATTTTATTTTAGGATGTATGAAAATGGATGGAATTCGTAGTATATATAGAATAAGCACGGAGAAAATTTATAAATAAAAATATGTAAAAAATAAAACAAATTATTCGTTCGGATTCCAGACTCGAACTCAAGACCACCAGAAAAAAAAAGTGCAAATCAACACACGACTCTATCCATCAAGCAACGCATCCCTCGAACATCGCAGCAATCTTAGACTCTTAACACCATAAATAAAGTTTCAAATGTGAAGGAAATCTGGATGGAAATGCACAATGCTAAGCATACGGATGATATCTGCGCATGTGCGAGACATCGACTCTTAAAATTTCTATTAAATTTATAGATATTTTCACATTAAATTTTATTTTAGGGCGTATGAAAATGGATGGAATTCGTAGTATATATAGAATAAGCACGGAGAAAATTTATAAATAAAAATATGTAAAAATAATGAATAAAACAAATTATTCGTTCGGATTCCAGACTCGAACTCAAGACCACCAGAAAAAAAAAGGGCAAATCAACACACGACTTTATCCATCAAGCCACGCATCCCTCGAACATCGCAGCAATCTTAGACTCTTAACACCATAAATAAAGTTTCAAATGTGAAGGAAATCTGGATGGAAATGCACAATGCTAAGCATACGGATGATATCTGCGCATGTGCGAGACATCGACTCTTAAAATTTCTATTAAATTTATAGATATTTTCACATTAAATTTTATTTTAGGATGTATGAAAATGGATGGAATTCGTAGTATATATAGAATAAGCACGGAGAAAATTTATAAATAAAAATATGTAAAAATAATGTATAAAACAAATTATTCGTTCGGATTCCAGACTCGAACTCAAGACCACCAGAAAAAAAAAGTGCAAATCAACACACGACTCTATCCATCAAGCCACGCATCCCTCGAAAATCGCAGCAATCTTAGACTCTTAACACCATAAATAAAGTTTCAAATGTGAAGGAAATCTGGATCGAAATGCACAATGCTAAGCATACGGATGATATCTGCGCATGTGCGAGACATCGACCCTTAAAATTTCTATTAAATTTATAGATATTTTCACATTAAATTTTATTTTAGGATGTATGAAAATGGATGGAATTCGTAGTATATATAGAATAAGCACGGAGAAAATTTATAAATAAAAATATGTAAAAATAATGAATAAAACAAATTATTTTTTCGGATTCCAGACTCGAACTCAAGACCAACAGAAAATAAAAGTGCAAATCAACACACGACTCTATCCATCAAGCCACGCATCCCTCGAACATCGCAGCAATCTTAGACTCTTAACACCATAAATAAAGTTTCAAATGTGAAGGAAATCTGGATGGAAATGAACAATGCTAAGCATACGGATGATATCTGCGCATGTGCGAGACATCGACTCTTAAAAGTTCTATTAAATTTATAGATATTTTCACATTAAATTTTATTTTAGGATGTATGAAAATGGATGGAATTCGTAGTATATATAGAATAAGCACGGAGAAAATTTATAAATAAAAATATGTAAAAATAATGAATAAAACAAATTATTCGTTTGGATTCCAGACTCGAACTCAAGACCACCAGAAAAAAAAAGTGCAAATCAACACACGACTCTATCCATCAAGCCACGCATCCCTCGAAAATCGCAGCAATCTTAGACTCTTAACACCATAAATAAAGTTTCAAATGTGAAGGAAATCTGGATGGAAATGCACAATGCTAAGCATACGGATGATATCTGCGCATGTGCGAGACATCGACCCTTAAAATTTCTATTAAATTTATTGATATTTTCACATTAAATTTTATTTTAGGATGTATGAAAATGGATGGAATTCGTAGTATATATAGAATAAGCACGGAGAAAATTTATAAATAAAAATATGTAAAAATAATGAATAAAACAAATTATTCGTTCGGATTCCAGACTCGAACTCAAGACCACCAAAAAAAAGTGCAAATCAACACACGACTCTATCCATCAAGCCACGCATCCCTCGAACATCGCACCAATCTTAGACTCTTAACACCATAAATAAAGTTTCAAATGTGAAGGAAATCTGGATCGAAATGCACAATGCTAAGCATACGGATGATATCTGCGCATGTGCGAGACATCGACCCTTAAAATTTCTATTAAATTTATTGATATTTTCACATTAAATTTTATTTTAGGATGTATGAAAATGGATGGAATTCGTAGTATATATAGAATAAGCACGGAGAAAATTTATTAATAAAAATATGTAAAAAATAAAACAAATTATTCGTTCGGATACCAGACTCGAACTCAAGACCACCAGAAAAAAAAGTGCAAATCAACACACGACTCTATCCATCAAGCAACGCATCCCTCGAACATCGCAGCAATCTTAGACTCTTAACACCATAAATAAAGTTTCAAATGTGAAGGAAATCTGGATGGAAATTCACAATGCTAAGCATACGGATGATATCTGCGCATGTGCGAGACATCGACTCTTAAAATTTCTATTAAATTTATAGATATTTTCACATTAAATTTTATTTTAGGGCGTATGAAAATGGATGGAATTCGTAGTATATATAGAATAAGCACGGAGAAAATTTATAAATAAAAATATGTAAAAATAATGAATAAAACAAATTATTCGTTCGGATTCAGGACTCGAACTCAAGACCACCAGAAAAAAAAAGGGCAAATCAACACACGACTTTATCCATCAAGCCACGCATCCCTCGAACATCGCAGCAATCTTAGACTCTTAACACCATAAATAAAGTTTCAAATGTGAAGGAAATCTGGATGGAAATGCACAATGCTAAGCATACGGATGATATCTGCGCATGTGCGAGACATCGACTCTTAAAATTTCTATTAAATTTATAGATATTTTCACATTAAATTTTATTTTAGGATGTATGAAAATGGATGGAATTCGTAGTATATATAGAATAAGCACGGAGAAAATTTATAAATAAAAATATGTAAAAATAATGTATAAAACAAATTATTCGTTCGGATTCCAGACTCGAACTCAAGACCACCAGAAAAAAAAAGTGCAAATCAACACACGACTCTATCCATCAAGCCACGCATCCCTCGAAAATCGCAGCAATCTTAGACTCTTAACACCATAAATAAAGTTTCAAATGTGAAGGAAATCTGGATCGAAATGCACAATGCTAAGCATACGGATGATATCTGCGCATGTGCGAGACATCGACCCTTAAAATTTCTATTAAATTTATAGATATTTTCACATTAAATTTTATTTTAGGATGTATGAAAATGGATGGAATTCGTAGTATATATAGAATAAGCACGGAGAAAATTTATTAATAAAAATATGTAAAAATAATGAATAAAACAAATTATTCGTTCGGATTCCAGACTCGAACTCAAGACCACCAAAAAAAAAGTGCGAATCAACACACGACTCTATCCATCAAGCCACGCATCCCTCGAACATCGCAGCAATCTTAGACTCTTAACACCATAAATAAAGTTTCAAATGTGAAGGAAATCTGGATGGAAATGCACAATGCTAAGCATACGGATGATATCTGCGCATGTGCGAGACCTCGACTCTTAAAATTTCTATTAAATTTATAGATATTTTCACATTAAATTTTATTTTAGGATGTATGAAAATGGATGGAATTCGTAGTATATATAGAATAAGCACGGAGAAAATTTATAAATAAAAATATGTAAAAATAATGTATAAAACAAATTATTCGTTCGGATTCCAGACTCGAACTCAAGACCACCAGAAAAAAAAAAGTGCAAATCAACACACGACTCTATCCATCAAGCCACGCATCCCTCGAAAATCGCAGCAATCTTAGACTCTTAACACCATAAATAAAGTTTCAAATGTGAATGAAATCTGGATGGAAATGCACAATGCTAAGCATACGGATGATATCTGCGCATGTGCGAGACATCGACTCTTAAAATTTCTATTAAATTTATAGATATTTTCACATTAAATTTTATTTTAGGGCGTATGAAAATGGATGGAATTCGTAGTATATATAGAATAAGCACGGAGAAAATTTATTAATAAAAATATGTAAAAATAATGAATAAAACAAATTATTCGTTCGGATTCCAGACTCGAACTCAAGACCACCAGAAAAAAAAAGTGCAAATCAACACACGACTCTATCCATCAAGCTACGCATCCCTCGAACATCGCAGCAATCTTAGACTCTTAACACCATAAATAAAGTTTCAAATGTGAAGGAAATCTGGATGGAAATGCACAATGCTAAGCATACGGATGATATCTGCGCATGTGCGAGACATCGACTCTTAAAATTTCTATTAAATTTATAGATATTTTCACATTAAATTTTATTTTAGGATGTATGAAAATGGATGGAATTCGTAGTATATATAGAATAAGCACGGAGAAAATTTATAAATAAAAATATGTAAAAATAATGTATAAAACAAATTATTCGTTCGGATTCCAGACTCGAACTCAAGACCACCAGAAAAAAAAAGTGCAAATCAACACACGACTCTATCCATCAAGCCACGCATCCCTCGAAAATCGCAGCAATCTTAGACTCTTAACACCATAAATAAAGTTTCAAATGTGAAGGAAATCTGGATCGAAATGCACAATGCTAAGCATACGGATGATATCTGCGCATGTGCGAGACATCGACCCTTAAAATTTCTATTAAATTTATTGATATTTTCACATTAAATTTTATTTTAGGATGTATGAAAATGGATGGAATTCGTAGTATATATAGAATAAGCACGGAGAAAATTTATTAATAAAAATATGTAAAAATAATGAATAAAACAAATTATTCGTTCGGATTCCAGACTCGAACTCAAGACCACCAGAAAAAAAAAGTGCAAATCAACACACGACTCTATCCATCAAGCAACGCATCCCTCGAACATCGCAGCAATCTTAGACTCTTAACACCATAAATAAAGTTTCAAATGTGAAGGAAATCTGGATGGAAATGCACAATGCTAAGCATACGGATGATATCTGCGCATGTGCGAGACATCGACTCTTAAAATTTCTATTAAATTTATAGATATTTTCACATTAAATTTTATTTTAGGGCGTATGAAAATGGATGGAATTCGTAGTATATATAGAATAAGCACGGAGAAAATTTATTAATAAAAAAATGTAAAAATAATGAATAAAACAAATTATTCGTTCGGATTCCAGACTCGAACTCAAGACCACCAGAAAAAAAAAGTGCAAATCAACACACGACTCTATCCATCAAGCCACGCATCCCTCGAACATCGCAGCAATCTTAGACTCTTAACACCATAAATAAAGTTTCAAATGTGAAGGAAATCTGGATGGAAATGCACAATGCTAAGCATACGGATGATATCTGCGCATGTGCGAGACATCGACCCTTAAAATTTCTATTAAATTTATAGATATTTTCACATTAAATTTTATTTTAGGATGTATGAAAATGGATGGAATTCGTAGTATATATAGAATAAGCACGGAGAAAATTTATAAATAAAAATATGTAAAAATAATGTATAAAACAAATTATTCGTTCGGATTCCAGACTCGAACTCAAGACCACCAGAAAAAAAAAGTGCAAATCAACACACGACTCTATCCATCAAGCCACGCATCCCTCGAAAATCGCAGCAATCTTAGACTCTTAACACCATACATAAAGTTTCAAATGTGAAGGAAATCTGGATCGAAATGCACAATGCTAAGCATACGGATGATATCTGCGCATGTGCGAGACATCGACCCTTAAAATTTCTATTAAATTTATAGATATTTTCACATTAAATTTTATTTTAGGATGTATGAAAATGGATGGAATTCGTAGTATATATAGAATAAGCACGGAGAAAATTTATAAATAAAAATATGTAAAAATAATGAATAAAACAAATTATTCGTTCGGATTCCAGACTCGAACTCAAGACCACCAAAAAAAAGTGCGAATCAACACACGACTCTATCCATCAAGCCACGCATCCCTCGAAAATCGCAGCAATCTTAGACTCTTAACACCATAAATAAAGTTTCAAATGTGAAGGAAATCTGGATGGAAATGCACAATGCTAAGCATACGGATGATATCTGCGCATGTGCGAGACATCGACCCTTAAAATTTCTATTAAATTTATGGATATTTTCACATTAAATTTTATTTTAGGATGTATGAAAATGGATGGAATTCGTAGTATATATAGAATAAGCACGGAGAAAATTTATTAATAAAAATATGTAAAAATAATGAAGAAAACAAATTATTCGTTCGGATTCCAGACTCGAACTCAAGACCACCAAAAAAAAAGTGCGAATCAACACACGACTCTATCCATCAAGCCACGCATCCCTCGAACATCGCAGCAATCTTAGACTCTTAACACCATAAATAAAGTTTCAAATGTGAAGGAAATCTGGATGGAAATGCACAATGCTAAGCATACGGATGATATCTGCGCATGTGCGAGACCTCGACTCTTAAAATTTCTATTAAATTTATAGATATTTTCACATTAAATTTTATTTTAGGATGTATGAAAATGGATGGAATTCGTAGTATATATAGAATATGCACGGAGAAAATTTATAAATAAAAATATGTAAAAATAATGTATAAAACAAATTATTCGTTCGGATTCCAGACTCGAACTCAAGACCACCAGAAAAAAAAAAGTGCAAATCAACACACGACTCTATCCATCAAGCCACGCATCCCTCGAAAATCGCAGCAATCTTAGACTCTTAACACCATAAATAAAGTTTCAAATGTGAAGGAAATCTGGATCGAAATGCACAATGCAAGCATACGGATGATATCTGCGCATGTGCGAGACATCGACCCTTAAAATTTCTATTAAATTTATAGATATTTTCACATTAAATTTTATTTTAGGGCGTATGAAAATGGATGGAATTCGTAGTATATATAGAATAAGCACGGAGAAAATTTATTAATAAAAAAATGTAAAAATAATGAATAAAACAAATTATTCGTTCGGATTCCAGACTCGAACTCAAGACCACCAGAAAAAAAAAGTGCAAATCAACACACGACTCTATCCATCAAGCCACGCATCCCTCGAACATCGCAGCAATCTTAGACTCTTAACACCATAAATAAAGTTTCAAATGTGAAGGAAATCTGGATGGAAATGCACAATGCTAAGCATACGGATGATATCTGCGCATGTGCGAGACATCGACCCTTAAAATTTCTATTAAATTTATAGATATTTTCACATTAAATTTTATTTTAGGATGTATGAAAATGGATGGAATTCGTAGTATATATAGAATAAGCACGGAGAAAATTTATAAATAAAAATATGTAAAAATAATGTATAAAACAAATTATTCGTTCGGATTCCAGACTCGAACTCAAGACCACCAGAAAAAAAAAGTGCAAATCAACACACGACTCTATCCATCAAGCCACGCATCCCTCGAAAATCGCAGCAATCTTAGACTCTTAACACCATACATAAAGTTTCAAATGTGAAGGAAATCTGGATCGAAATGCACAATGCTAAGCATACGGATGATATCTGCGCATGTGCGAGACATCGACCCTTAAAATTTCTATTAAATTTATAGATATTTTCACATTAAATTTTATTTTAGGATGTATGAAAATGGATGGAATTCGTAGTATATATAGAATAAGCACGGAGAAAATTTATAAATAAAAATATGTAAAAATAATGAATAAAACAAATTATTCGTTCGGATTCCAGACTCGAACTCAAGACCACCAAAAAAAAGTGCGAATCAACACACGACTCTATCCATCAAGCCACGCATCCCTCGAAAATCGCAGCAATCTTAGACTCTTAACACCATAAATAAAGTTTCAAATGTGAAGGAAATCTGGATGGAAATGCACAATGCTAAGCATACGGATGATATCTGCGCATGTGCGAGACATCGACCCTTAAAATTTCTATTAAATTTATGGATATTTTCACATTAAATTTTATTTTAGGATGTATGAAAATGGATGGAATTCGTAGTATATATAGAATAAGCACTGAGAAAATTTATTAATAAAAATATGTAAAAATAATGAAGAAAACAAATTATTCGTTCGGATTCCAGACTCGAACTCAAGACCACCAAAAAAAAAAGTGCGAATCAACACACGACTCTATCCATCAAGCCACGCATCCCTCGAACATCGCAGCAATCTTAGACTCTTAACACCATAAATAAAGTTTCAAATGTGAAGGAAATCTGGATGGAAATGCACAATGCTAAGCATACGGATGATATCTGCGCATGTGCGAGACCTCGACTCTTAAAATTTCTATTAAATTTATAGATATTTTCACATTAAATTTTATTTTAGGATGTATGAAAATGGATGGAATTCGTAGTATATATAGAATATGCACGGAGAAAATTTATAAATAAAAATATGTAAAAATAATGTATAAAACAAATTATTCGTTCGGATTCCAGACTCGAACTCAAGACCACCAGAAAAAAAAAAGTGCAAATCAACACACGACTCTATCCATCAAGCCACGCATCCCTCGAAAATCGCAGCAATCTTAGACTCTTAACACCATAAATAAAGTTTCAAATGTGAAGGAAATCTGGATCGAAATGCACAATGCAAGCATACGGATGATATCTGCGCATGTGCGAGACATCGACCCTTAAAATTTCTATTAAATTTATAGATATTTTCACATTAAATTTTATTTTAGGATGTATGAAAATGGATGGAATTCGTAGTATATATAGAATAAGCACGGAGAAAATTTATAAATAAAAATATGTAAAAATAATGAATAAAACAAATTATTCGTTCGGATTCCAGACTCGAACTCAAGACCACCAAAAAAAAAGTGCGAATCAACACACGACTCTATCCAAAAAGCAACGCATCCCTCGAACATCGCAGCAATCTTAGACTCTTAACACCATAAATAAAGTTTCAAATGTGAAGGAAATCTGGTTGGAAATGCACAATGCTAAGCATACGGATGATATCTGCGCATGTGCGAGACATCGACTCTTAAAATTTCTATTACATTTATAGATATTTTCACATTAAATTTTATTTTAGGATGTATGAAAATGGATGGAATTCGTAGTATATATAGAATAAGCACGGAGAAAATTTATAAATAAAAATATGTAAAAATAATGTATAAAACAAATTATTCGTTCGGATTCCAGACTCGAACTCAAGACCACCAAAAAAAAAGTGCGAATCAACACACGACTCTATCCAAAAAGCAACGCATCCCTCGAACATCGCAGCAATCTTAGACTCTTAACACCATAAATAAAGTTTCAAATGTGAAGGAAATCTGGATGGAAATGCACAATGCTAAGCATACGGATGATATCTGCGCATGTGCGAGACATCGACTCTTAAAATTTCTATTAAATTTATAGATATTTTCACATTAAATTTTATTTTAGGATGTATGAAAATGGATGGAATTCGTAGTATATATAGAATAAGCACGGAGAAAATTTATAAATAAAAATATGTAAAAATAATGTATAAAACAAATTATTCGTTCGGATTCCAGACTCGAACTCAAGACCACCAGAAAAAAAAAGTGCAAATCAACACACGACTCTATCCATCAAGCCACGCATCCCTCGAAAATCGCAGCAATCTTAGACTCTTAACACCATAAATAAAGTTTCAAATGTGAAGGAAATCTGGATCGAAATGCACAATGCTAAGCATACGGATGATATCTGCGCATGTGCGAGACATCGACCCTTAAAATTTCTATTAAATTTATTGATATTTTCACATTAAATTTTATTTTAGGATGTATGAAAATGGATGGAATTCGTAGTATATATAGAATAAGCACGGAGAAAATTTATTAATAAAAATATGTAAAAATAATGAATAAAACAAATTATTCGTTCGGATTCCAGACTCGAACTCAAGACCACCAGAAAAAAAAAGTGCAAATCAACACACGACTCTATCCATCAAGCAACGCATCCCTCGAACATCGCAGCAATCTTAGACTCTTAACACCATAAATAAAGTTTCAAATGTGAAGGAAATCTGGATGGAAATGCACAATGCTAAGCATACGGATGATATCTGCGCATGTGCGAGACATCGACTCTTAAAATTTCTATTAAATTTATAGATATTTTCACATTAAATTTTATTTTAGGGCGTATGAAAATGGATGGAATTCGTAGTATATATAGAATAAGCACGGAGAAAATTTATTAATAAAAAAATGTAAAAATAATGAATAAAACAAATTATTCGTTCGGATTCCAGACTCGAACTCAAGACCACCAGAAAAAAAAAGTGCAAATCAACACACGACTCTATCCATCAAGCCACGCATCCCTCGAACATCGCAGCAATCTTAGACTCTTAACACCATAAATAAAGTTTCAAATGTGAAGGAAATCTGGATGGAAATGCACAATGCTAAGCATACGGATGATATCTGCGCATGTGCGAGACATCGACTCTTAAAATTTCTATTAAATTTATAGATATTTTCACATTAAATTTTATTTTAGGATGTATGAAAATGGATGGAATTCGTAGTATATATAGAATAAGCACGGAGAAAATTTATAAATAAAAATATGTAAAAATAATGTATAAAACAAATTATTCGTTCGGATTCCAGACTCGAACTCAAGACCACCAGAAAAAAAAAGTGCAAATCGACACACGACTCTATCCATCAAGCCACGCATCCCTCGAAAATCGCAGCAATCTTAGACTCTTAACACCATACATAAAGTTTCAAATGTGAAGGAAATCTGGATCGAAATGCACAATGCTAAGCATACGGATGATATCTGCGCATGTGCGAGACATCGACGCTTAAAATTTCTATTAAATTTATAGATATTTTCACATTAAATTTTATTTTAGGATGTATGAAAATGGATGGAATTCGTAGTATATATAGAATAAGCACGGAGAAAATTTATAAATAAAAATATGTAAAAATAATGAATAAAACAAATTATTCGTTCGGATTCCAGACTCGAACTCAAGACCACCAAAAAAAAGTGCGAATCAACACACGACTCTATCCATCAAGCCACGCATCCCTCGAAAATCGCAGCAATCTTAGACTCTTAACACCATAAATAAAGTTTCAAATGTGAAGGAAATCTGGATGGAAATGCACAATGCTAAGCATACGGATGATATCTGCGCATGTGCGAGACATCGACCCTTAAAATTTCTATTAAATTTATGGATATTTTCACATTAAATTTTATTTTAGGATGTATGAAAATGGATGGAATTCGTAGTAAATATAGAATAAGCACGGAGAAAATTTATTAATTAAAATATGTAAAAATAATGAATAAAAAAAATTATTCGTTCGAATTCCAGACTCGAACTCAAGACCACCAAAAAAAAGTGCAAATCAACACACGACTCCATCCATCAAGCCACGCATCCCTCGATCATCGCAGCAATCTTAGACTCTTAACACCATAAATAAAGTTTCAAATGTGAAGGAAATCTGGACGGAAATGCGAAATGCTAAGCATACGGATGATATCTGCGCATGTGCGAGACATCGACCCTTAAAATTTCTATTAAATTTATTGATATTTTCACATTAAATTTTATTTTAGGATGTATGAAAATGGATGGAATTCGTAGTATATATAGAATAAGCACGGAGAAAATTTATAAATAAAAATATGTAAAAATAATGAATAAAACAAATTATTCGTTCGGATTCCAGACTCGAACTCAAGACCACCAAAAAAAAAGTGCAAATCAACACACGACTCTATCCATCAAGCCACGCATCCCTCGAACATCGCAGCAATCTTAGACTCTTAACACCATAAATAAAGTTTCAAATGTGAAGGAAATCTGGATGGAAATGCACAATGCTAAGCATACGGATGATATCTGCGCATGTGCAAGACATCGACCCTTAAAATTTCTATTAAATTTATAGATATTTTCACATTAAATTTTATTTTAGGATGTATGAAAATGGATGGAATTCGTAGTATATATAGAATAAGCACGGAGAAAATTTATTAATAAAAATATGTAAAAATAATGAATAAAACAAATTATTCGTTCGGATTCCAGACTCGAACTCAAGACCACCAAAAAGAAAGTGCAAATCAACACACGACTCCATCCATCAAGCCACGCATCCCTCGAACATCGCAGCAATCTTAGACTCTTAACACCATAAATAAAGTTTCAAATGTGAAGGAAATCTGGATCGAAATGCACAATGCTAAGCATACGGATGATATCTGCGCATGTGCGAGACATCGACCCTTAAAAATTCTATTAAATTTATAGATATTTTCACATTAAATATTATTTTAGGATGTATGAAAATGGATGGAATTCGTAGTATATATAGAATAAGCACGGAGAAAATTTATTAATAAAAATATGTAAAAATAATGAATAAAACAAATTATTCGTTCGGATTCCAGACTCGAACTCAAGACCACCAAAAAGAAAGTGCAAATCAACACACGACTCCATCCATCAAGCCACGCATCCCTCGATCATCGCAGCAATCTTAGACTCTTAACACCATAAATAAAGTTTCAAATGTGAAGGAAATCTGGACGGAAATGCGAAATGCTAAGCATACGGATGATATCTGCGCATGTGCGAGACATCGACCCTTAAAATTTCTATTAAATTTATTGATATTTTCACATTAAATTTTATTTTAGGATGTATGAAAATGGATGGAATTCGTAGTATATATAGAATAAGCACGGAGAAAATTTATAAATAAAAATATGTAAAAATAATGAATAAAACAAATTATTCGTTCGGATTCCAGACTCGAACTCAAGACCACCAAAAAAAAAGTGCAAATCAACACACGACTCTATCCATCAAGCCACGCATCCCTCGAACATCGCAGCAATCTTAGACTCTTAACACCATAAATAAAGTTTCAAATGTGAAGGAAATCTGGATGGAAATGCACAATGCTAAGCATACGGATGATATCTGCGCATGTGCGAGACATCGACCCTTAAAATTTCTATTAAATTTATAGATAGTTTCACATTAAATTTTATTTTAGGATGTATGAAAATGGATGGAATTCGTAGTATATATAGAATAAGCACGGAGAAAATTTATAAATAAAAATATGTAAAAATAATGAATAAAACAAATTATTCGTTCGGATTCCAGACTCGAACTCAGGACCACCAAAAAAAAAGTGCAAATCAACACACGACTCTATCCATCAAGCCACGCATCCCTCGAACATCGCAGCAATCTTAGACTCTTAACACCATAAATAAAGTTTCAAATGTGAAGGAAATCTGGACGGAAATGCGAAATGCTAAGCATACGGATGATATCTGCGCATGTGCGAGACATCGACCCTTAAAATTTCTATTAAATTTATTGATATTTTCACATTAAATTTTATTTTAGGATGTATGAAAATGGATGGAATTCGTAGTATATATAGAATAAGCACGGAGAAAATTTATAAATAAAAATATGTAAAAATAATGAATAAAACAAATTATTCGTTCGGATTCCAGACTCGAACTCAAGACCACCAAAAAAAAAGTGCGAATCAACACACGACTCTATCCATCAAGCCACGCATCCCTCGAAAATCGCAGCAATCTTAGACTTTTAACACCATAAATAAAGTTTCAAATGCGAAGGAAATCTGGATGGAAATACACAATGCTAAGCATACGGATGATATCTGCGCATGTGCGAGACATCGACCCTTAAAATTTCTATTAAATTTATTGATTTTTTCACATTAAATTTTATTTTAGGATGTATGAAAATGGATGGAATTAGTAGTATATATAGAATAAGCACGGAGAAAATTTATAAATAAAAATATGTAAAATTAATGAATAAAACAAATTATTTGTTCGGATTCCAGACTCGAACTCAAGACCACCAGAAAAAAAAAGTGCAAATCAACACACGACTTTATCCATCAAGCAACGCATCCCTCGAACATCGCAGCAATCTTGGACTCTTAACACCATCAATAAAGTTTCAAATGTGAAGGAAATCTGGATGGAAATGCAAAATGCTAAGCATACGGATGATATCTGCGCATGTGCGAGACATCGACCCTTAAAATTTCTATTAAATTTATAGATATTTTCACATTAAATTTTATTTTAGGATGTATGAAAATGGATGGAATTCGTAGTATATATAGAATAAGCACGCAGAAAATTTATAAATAAAAATATGTAAAAATAATGAATAAAACAAATTATTTGTTCGGATTCCAGACTCGAACTCAAGACCACCAGAAAAAAAAAGTGCAAATCAACACACGACTTTATCCATCAAGCAACGCATCCCTCGAACATCGCAGCAATCTTGGACTCTTAACACCATCAATAAAGTTTCAAATGTGAAGGAAATCTGGATGGAAATGCAAAATGCTAAGCATACGGATGATATCTGCGCATGTGCGAGACATCGACCCTTAAAATTTCTATTAAATTTATAGATATTTTCACATTAAATTTTATTTTAGGATGTATGAAAATGGATGGAATTCGTAGTATATATAAAATAAGCACGGAGAAAATTTATAAATAAAAATATGTAAAAAATATGTAAAAATAATGAATAAAACAAATTATTCGTTCGGATTCCAGTCTCGAACTCAAGACCACCAAAAAAAAAAAAGTGCAAAACAACACACGACTCTATCCATCAAGCCACGCATCCCTCGAACATCGCAGCAATCTTAGACTCTTAACACCATAAATAAATTTTCAAATGTGAAGGAAATCTGGATGGAAATGCACAATGTTAAGCATACGGATGATATCTGCGCATGTGCGAGACATCGGCCCTTAAAATTTCTATTAAATTTATAGATATTTTCACATTAAATTTTATTTTAGGATGTAGGAAAATGGATGGAATTCGTAGTATATATAGAATAAGCACGGAGAAAATTTATTAATAAAAATATGTAAAAATAATGAATAAAACAAATTATTCGTTTGGATTCCAGACTCGAACTCAAGACCACCAGAAAAAAAAAGTGCAAATCAACACACGACTCTATCCATCGAGCAACGCATCCCTCGAACATCGCAGCAATCTTAGACTCTTAACACCATAAATAAAGTTTCAAATGTGAAGGAAATCTGGATCGAAATGCACAATGCTAAGCATACGGATGATATCTGCGCATGTGCGAGACATCGACCCTTAAAATTTCTATTAAATTTATAGATATTTTCACATTAAATTTTGTTTTAGGATGTATGAAAATGGATGGAATTCGTAGTATATATAGAATAAGCACGGAGAAAATTTATTAATAAAAATATGTAAAAATAATGAATAAAACAAATTATTCGTTCGGATTCCAGACTCGAACTCAAGACCACCAAAAAAAAAGGTGCAAATCAACACACGACTCTATCCATCAAGTAACGCATCCCTCGAAAATCGCAGCAATCTTAGACTCTTAACACCACAAATAAAGTTTCAAATGTGAAAGAAATCTGGATGGAAATGCACAATGCTAAGCATACGGATGATATCTGCGCATGTGCGAGACATCGACCCTTAAAATTTCTATTAAATTTATTGATATTTTCACATTAAATTTTATTTTAGGATGTATGAAAATGGATGGAATTCGTAGTATATATAGAATAAGCACGGAGAAAATTTATAAATAAAAATATGTAAAAATAATGAATAAAACAAATTATTCGTTCGGATTCCAGACTCGAACTCAAGACCACCAAAAAAAAAGTGCAAATCAACACACGACTCTATCCATCAAGCCACGCATCCCTCGAACATCGCAGCAATCTTAGACTCTTAACACCATAAATAAAGTTTCAAATGTGAAGGAAATCTGGATCGAAATGCACAATGCTAAGCATACGGATGATATCTGCGCATGTGCGAGACATCGACCCTTAAAATTTCTATTAAATTTATTGATATTTTCACATTAAATTTTATTTTAGGATGTATGAAAATGGATGGAATTCGTAGTATATATAGAATAAGCACGGAGAAAATTTATAAATAAAAATATGTAAAAATAATGAATAAAACAAATTATTCGTTCGGATTCCAGACTCGAACTCAAGACCACCAAAAAAAAAGTGCGAATCAACACACGACTCTATCCATCAAGCCACGCATCCCTCGAAAATCGAAGCAATCTTAGACTCTTAACACCATAAATAAAGTTTCAAATGTGAAGGAAATCTGGATGGAAATACACAATGCTAAGCATACGGATGATATCTGCGCATGTGCGAGACATCGACCCTTAAAATTTCTATTAAATTTATTGATATTTTCACATTAAATTTTATTTTAGGATGTATGAAAATGGATGGAATTAGTAGTATATATAGAATAAGCACGGAGAAAATTTATAAATAAAAATATGTAAAATTAATGAATAAAACAAATTATTCGTTCGGATTCCAGACTCGAACTCAAGACCACCAAAAAAAAAGTGCAAATCAACACACGACTCTATCCATCAAGCCACGCATCCCTCGAACATCGCAGCAATCTTAGACTCTTAACACCATAAATAAAGTTTCAAATGTGAAGGAAATCTGGATGGAAATGAACAATGCTAAGCATACGGATGATATCTGCGCATGTGCGAGACATCGACTCTTAAAATTTCTATTAAATTTATAGATATTTTCACATTAAATTTTATTTTAGGATGTATGAAAATGGATGGAATTCGTAGTATATATAGAATAAGCACGGAGAAAATTTATAAATAAAAATATGTAAAAATAATGAATAAAACAAATTATTCGTTTGGATTCCAGACTCGAACTCAAGACCACCAGAAAAAAAAAGTGCAAATCAACACACGACTCTATCCATCGAGCAACGCATCCCTCGAACATCGCAGCAATCTTAGACTCTTAACACCATAAATAAAGTTTCAAATCTGAAGGAAATCTGGATGGAAATGCACAATGCTAAGCATACGGATGATATCTGCGCATGTGCGAGACATCGACCCTTAAAATTTCTATTAAATTTATAGATATTTTCACATTAAATTTTATTTTAGGATGTATGAAAATGGATGGAATTCGTAGTATATATAGAATAAGCACGGAGAAAATTTATAAATAAAATTTGTAAAAATAATGAATAAAACAAATTATTCGTTCGGATTCCAGACTCGAACTCAAGACCACCAAAAAAAAGTGCAAATCAACACACGACTCTATCCATCAAGCCACGCATCCCTCGAACATCGCAGCAATCTTAGACTCTTAACACCATGAATAAAGTTTCAAATGTGAAGGAAATCTGGATGGAAATGCACAATGCTAAGCATACGGATGATATCTGCGCATGTGCGAGACATCGACCCTTAAAATTTCTATTAAATTTATAGATATTTTCACATTAAATTTTATTTTAGGATGTATGAAAATGGATGGAATTCGTAGTATATATAGAATAAGCACGGATAAAATTTATAAATAAAAATATGTAAAAATAATGAATAAAACAAATTATTCGTTCGGATTCCAGACTCGAACTCAAGACCACCAAAAAAAAATGCAAATGAACACACGACTCTATCCATCAAGCCACGCATCCCTGGAACATCGCAGCAATCTTAGACTCTTAACACCATAAATAAAGTTTCAAATGTGAAGGAAATCTGGATGGAAATGCACAATGCTAAGCATACGGATGATATCTGCGCATGTGCGAGACATCGAACCTTAAAATTTCTATTAAATTTATAGATATTTTCACATTAAATTTTATTTTAGGATGTATGAAAATGGATGGAATTCGTAGTATATATAGAATAAGCACGGAGAAAATTTATAAATAAAAATATGTAAAAATAATGAATAAAACAAATTATTCGTTCGGATTCCAGACTCGAACTCAAGACCACCAAAAAAAAGTGCAAATCAACACACGACTCTATCCATCAAGCCACGCATCCCTCGAACATCGCAGCAATCTTAGACTCTTAACACCATGAATAAAGTTTCAAATGTGAAGGAAATCTGGATGGAAATGCACAATGCTAAGCATACGGATGATATCTGCGCATGTGCGAGACATCGACCCTTAAAATTTCTATTAAATTTATTGATATTTTCACATTAAATTTTATTTTAGGATGTATGAAAATGGATGGAATTAGTAGTATATATAGAATAAGCACGGAGAAAATTTATAAATAAAAATATGTAAAATTAATGAATAAAACAAATTATTCGTTCGGATTCCAGACTCGAACTCAAGACCACCAAAAAAAAAGTGCAAATCAACACACGACTCTATCCATCAAGCCACGCATCCCTCGAACATCGCAGCAATCTTAGACTCTTAACACCATAAATAAAGTTTCAAATGTGAAGGAAATCTGGATGGAAATGAACAATGCTAAGCATACGGATGATATCTGCGCATGTGCGAGACATCGACTCTTAAAATTTCTATTAAATTTATAGATATTTTCACATTAAATTTTATTTTAGGATGTATGAAAATGGATGGAATTCGTAGTATATATAGAATAAGCACGGAGAAAATTTATAAATAAAAATATGTAAAAATAATGAATAAAACAAATTATTCGTTTGGATTCCAGACTCGAACTCAAGACCACCAGAAAAAAAAAGTGCAAATCAACACACGACTCTATCCATCGAGCAACGCATCCCTCGAACATCGCAGCAATCTTAGACTCTTAACACCATAAATAAAGTTTCAAATCTGAAGGAAATCTGGATGGAAATGCACAATGCTAAGCATACGGATGATATCTGCGCATGTGCGAGACATCGACCCTTAAAATTTCTATTAAATTTATAGATATTTTCACATTAAATTTTATTTTAGGATGTATGAAAATGGATGGAATTCGTAGTATATATAGAATAAGCACGGAGAAAATTTATAAATAAAATTTGTAAAAATAATGAATAAAACAAATTATTCGTTCGGATTCCAGACTCGAACTCAAGACCACCAAAAAAAAGTGCAAATCAACACACGACTCTATCCATCAAGCCACGCATCCCTCGAACATCGCAGCAATCTTAGACTCTTAACACCATGAATAAAGTTTCAAATGTGAAGGAAATCTGGATGGAAATGCACAATGCTAAGCATACGGATGATATCTGCGCATGTGCGAGACATCGACCCTTAAAATTTCTATTAAATTTATAGATATTTTCACATTAAATTTTATTTTAGGATGTATGAAAATGGATGGAATTCGTAGTATATATAGAATAAGCACGGATAAAATTTATAAATAAAAATATGTAAAAATAATGAATAAAACAAATTATTCGTTCGGATTCCAGACTCGAACTCAAGACCACCAAAAAAAAATGCAAATGAACACACGACTCTATCCATCAAGCCACGCATCCCTGGAACATCGCAGCAATCTTAGACTCTTAACACCATAAATAAAGTTTCAAATGTGAAGGAAATCTGGATGGAAATGCACAATGCTAAGCATACGGATGATATCTGCGCATGTGCGAGACATCGAACCTTAAAATTTCTATTAAATTTATAGATATTTTCACATTAAATTTTATTTTAGGATGTATGAAAATGGATGGAATTCGTAGTATATATAGAATAAGCACGGAGAAAATTTATAAATAAAAATATGTAAAAATAATGAATAAAACAAATTATTCGTTCGGATTCCAGACTCGAACTCAAGACCACCAAAAAAAAGTGCAAATCAACACACGACTCTATCCATCAAGCCACGCATCCCTCGAACATCGCAGCAATCTTAGACTCTTAACACCATGAATAAAGTTTCAAATGTGAAGGAAATCTGGATGGAAATGCACAATGCTAAGCATACGGATGATATCTGCGCATGTGCGAGACATCGACCCTTAAAATTTCTATTAAATTTATAGATATTTTCACATTAAATTTTATTTTAGGATGTATGAAAATGGATGGAATTCGTAGTATATATAGAATAAGTACGGAGAAAATTTATAAATAAAAATATGTAAAAATAATGAATAAAACAAATTATTCGTTCGGATTCCAGACTCGAACTCAAGACCACCAAAAAAAAAGAAAGTGCAAATCAACACACGACTCTATCCATCAAGCCACGCATCCCTCGAACATCGAAGCAATCTTAGACTTTTAACACCATAAATAAAGTTTCAAATGTGAAGGAAATCTGGGTGGAAATGCACAATGCTAAGCATACGGATGATATCTGCGCATGTGCGAGACATCGACCCTTAAAATTTCTATTAAATTTATAGATATTTTCACATTAAATTTTATTTTAGGATGTATGAAAATGGATGGAATTCGTAGTATATATAGAATAAGCACGGAGAAAATTTATAAATAAAAATATGTAAAAATAATGAATAAAAGAAATTATTCGTTCGGATTCCAGACTCGAACTCAAGACCACCAAAAAAAAAAAGTGCAAATCAACACACGACTCTATCCATCAAGCCACGCATCCCTCGAACATCTCAGCAATGTTAGACTCTTAAGACCATAAATAAAGTTTCAAATGTGAAGGAAATCTGGATGGAAATGCACAATGCTAAGCATACGGATGATATCTGCGCATGTGCGAGACATCGACCCTTAAAATTTCTATTAAATTTATAGATATTTTCACATTAAATTTTATTTTAGGATGTATGAAAATGGATGGAATTCGTAGTATATATAGAATAAGCACGGAGAAAATTTATAAATAAAAATATGTAAAAATAATGAATAAAACAAATTATTCGTTCGGATTCCAGACTCGAACTCAAGACCACCAAAAAAAAAGAAAGTGCAAATCAACACACGACTCTATCCATCAAGCCACGCAACTCTCGAACATCGAAGCAATCTTAGACTCTTAACACCATAAATAAAGTTTCAAATGTGAAGGAAATATGGATGGAAATGCACAATGCTAAGCATACGGATGATATCTGCGCATGTGCGAGACATCGACCCTTAAAATTTCTATTAAATTTATAGATATTTTCACATTAAATTTTATTTTAGGATGTATGAAAATGGATGGAATTCGTAGTATATATAGAATAAGCACGGAGAAAATTTATTAATAAAAATATGTAAAAATAATGAATAAGACAAATTATTCGTTCGGATACCAGACTCGAAATCAAGACCACCAAAAAAAAAAGTGCAAATCAAAACACGACTCTATCCATCAAGCAACGCATCCCTCGAACATCGCAGCAATTTTAGACTCTTAACACCATAAATAAAGTTTCAAATGTGAAGGAAATCTGGATGGAAATGCACAATGCTAAGCATACGGATGATATCTGCGCATGTGCGAGACATCGACCCTTAAAATTTCTATTAAATTTATAGATATTTTCACATTAAATTTTATTTTAGGATGTATGAAAATGGATGGAATACGTAGTATATATAGAATAAGCACGGAGAAAATTTATAAATAAAAATATGTAAAAATAATGAATAAAACAAATTATTCGTTCGGATTCCAGACTCGAACTCAAGACCACCAAAAAAAAAAGTGCAAATCAACACACGACTCTATCCATCAAGCCACGCATCCCTCGAAAATCGCAGCAATCTGAGACTCTTAACACCATAAATAAAGTTTCAAATGTGAAGGAAATCTGGATGGAAATGCACAATGCTAAGCATACGGATGATATCTGCGCATGTGCGAGACATCGACCCTTAAAATTTCTATTAAATTTATAGATATTTTCACATTAAATTTTATTTTAGGATGTATGAAAATGGATGGAATTCGTAGTATATATAGAATAAGCACGGAGAAAATTTATTAATAAAAATATGTAAAAATGATGAATAAAACAAATTATTCGTTCGGATTCCAGACTCGAACTCAAGACCACCAAAAAAAAAATGCAAATGAACACACGACTCTATCCATCAAGCCACGCATCCCTGGAACATCGCAGCAATCTTAGACTCTTAACACCATAAATAAAGTTTCAAATGTGAAGGAAATCTGGATGGAAATGCACAATGCTAAGCATACGGATGATATCTGCGCATGTGCGAGACATCGACCCTTAAAATTTCTATTAAATTTATAGATATTTTCACATTAAATTTTATTTTAGGATGTATGAAAATGGATGGAATTCGTAGTATATATAGAATAAGCACGGAGAAAATTTATAAATAAAAATATGTAAAAATAATGAATAAAAGAAATTATTCGTTCGGATTCCAGACTCGAACTCAAGACCACCAAAAAAAAAAGTGCAAATCAACACACGACTCTATCCATCAAGCCACGCATCCCTCGAACATCTCAGCAATGTTAGACTCTTAAGACCATAAATAAAGTTTCAAATGTGAAGGAAATCTGGATGGAAATGCACAATGCTAAGCATACGGATGATATCTGCGCATGTGCGAGACATCGACCCTTAAAATTTCTATTAAATTTATAGATATTTTCACATTAAATTTTATTTTAGGATGTATGAAAATGGATGGAATTCGTAGTATATATAGAATAAGCACGGAGAAAATTTATTAATAAAAATATGTAAAAATGATGAATAAAACAAATTATTCGTTCGGATTCCAGACTCGAACTCAAGACCACCAAAAAAAAAAATGCAAATGAACACACGACTCTATCCATCAAGCCACGCATCCCTGGAACATCGCAGCAATCTTAGACTCTTAACACCATAAATAAAGTTTCAAATGTGAAGGAAATCTGGATGGAAATGCACAATGCTAAGCATACGGATGATATCTGCGCATGTGCGAGACATCGACCCTTAAAATTTCTATTAAATTTATAGATATTTTCACATTAAATTTTATTTTAGGATGTATGAAAATGGATGGAATTCGTAGTATATATAGAATAAGCACGGAGAAAATTTATTAATAAAAATATGTAAAAATAATGAATAAAACAAATTATTCGTTCGGATACCAGACTCGAACTCAAGACCACCAAAAAAAAAAGTGCAAATCAAAACACGACTCTATCCATCAAGCAACGCATCCCTCGAACATCGCAGCAATCTTAGACTCTTAACACCATAAATAAAGTTTCAAATGTGAAGGAAATCTGGATGGAAATGCACAATGCTAAGCATACGGATGATATCTGCGCATGTGCGAGACATCGACCCTTAAAATTTCTATTAAATTTATAGATATTTTCACATTAAATTTTATTTTAGGATGTATGAAAATGGATGGAATACGTAGTATATATAGAATAAGCACGGAGAAAATTTATAAATAAAAATATGTAAAAATAATGAATAAAACAAATTATTCGTTCGGATTCCAGACTCGAACTCAAGACCACCAAAAAAAAAGTGCAAATCAACACACGACTCTATCCATCAAGCCACGCATCCCTCGAAAATCGCAGCAATCTGAGACTCTTAACACCATAAATAAAGTTTCAAATGTGAAGGAAATCTGGATGGAAATGCACAATGCTAAGCATACGGATGATATCTGCGCATGTGCGAGACATCGACCCTTAAAATTTCTATTAAATTTATAGATATTTTCACATTAAATTTTATTTTAGGATGTATGAAAATGGATGGAATTCGTAGTATATATAGAATAAGCACGGAGAAAATTTATTAATAAAAATATGTAAAAATAATGAATAAAACAAATTATTCGTTCGGATTCCAGACTCGAACTCAAGACCACCAAAAAAAAAAGTGCAAATGAACACACGACTCTATCCATCAAGCCACGCATCCCTCGAACATCGCAGCAATCTTAGACTCTTAACACCATAAATAAAGTTTCAAATGTGAAGGAAATCTGGATGGAAATGCACAATGCTAAGCATACGGATGATATCTGCGCATGTGCGAGACATCGACCCTTAAAATTTCTATTAAATTTATAGATATTTTCACATTAAATTTTATTTTAGGATGTATGAAAATGGATGGAATTCGTAGTATATATAGAATAAGCACGGAGAAAATTTATAAATAAAAATATGTAAAAATAATGAATAAAACAAATTATTCGTTCGGATTCCAGACTCGAACTCAAGACCACCAAAAAAAAAAGTGCAAATCAACACACGACTCTATTCATCAAGCCACGCAACTCTCGAACATCGAAGCAATCTTAGACTCTTAACACCATAAATAAAGTTTCAAATGTGAAGGAAATCTGGATGGAAATGCACAATGCTAAGCATACGGATGATATCTGCGCATGTGCGAAACATCGACCCTTAAAATTTCTATTAAATTTATAGATATTTTCACATTAAATTTTATTTTAGGATGTATGAAAATGGATGGAATTCGTAGTATATATAGAATAAGCACGGAGAAAATTTATTAATAAAAATATGTAAAAATAATGAATAAAACAAATTATTCGTTCGGATACCAGACTTGAACTCCAGACCACCAAAAAAAAAAAGTGCAAATCAAAACACGACGCTATCCATCAAGCAACGCATCCCTCGAACGTCGCAGCAATCTTAGACTCTTAACACCATAAATAAAGTTTCAAATGTGAAGGAAATCTGGATGGAAATGCACAATGCTAAGCATACGGATGATATCTGCGCATGTGCGAGACATCGACCCTTAAAATTTCTATTAAATTTATATATATTTTCACATTAAATTTTATTTTAGAATGTATGAAAATGGATGGAATACGTAGTATATATAGAATAAGCACGGAGAAAATTTATAAATAAAAATATGTAAAAATAATGAATAAAACAAATTATTCGTTCGGATTCCAGACTCGAACTCAAGACCACCAAAAAAAAAAGTGCAAATCAACACACGACTCTATCCATCAAGCCACGCATCCCTCGAACATCGCAGCAATCTGAGACTCTTAACACCATAAATAAAGTTTCAAATGTGAAGGAAATATGGATGGAAATGCACAATGCTAAGCATACGGATGATATCTGCGCATGTGCGAGACATCGACCCTTAAAATTTCTATTAAATTTATAGATATTTTCACATTAAATTTTATTTTAGGATGTATGAAAATGGATGGAATTCATAGTATATATAGAATAAGCAAGGAGAAAATTTATTAATAAAAATATGTAAAAATAATGAATAAAACAAATTATTCGTTCGGATTCCAGACTCGAACTCAAGACCACCAAAAAAAAAAAAGTGCAAATCAACACACGACTCTATCCATCAAGCCACGCATCCCTCGAACATCGCAGCAATCTTAGACTCTTAACACCATAAATAAAGTTTCAAATGTGAAGGAAATCTGGATGGAAATGCACAATGCTAAGCATACGGATGATATCTGCGCATGTGCGAGACATCGACCCTTAAAATTTCTATTAAATTTATAGATATTTTTACATTAAATTTTATTTTAGGATGTATGAAAATGGATGGAATTCGTAGTATATATAGAATAAGCACGGAGAAAATTTATTAATAAAAATATGTAAAAATAATGAATAAAACAAATTATTCGTTCGGATTCCAGACTCGAACTCAAGACCACCAAAAAAAAAAAGTGCAAATGAGCACACGACTCTATCCATCAAACCACGCATCCCTCGAACATCGCAGCAATCTTAGACTCTTAACACCATAAATAAAGTTTCAAATGTGAAGGAAATCTGGATGGAAATGCACAATGCTAAGCATACGGATGATATCTGCGCATGTGCGAGACATCGACCCTTAAAATTTCTATTAAATTTATAGATATTTTCACATTAAATTTTATTTTAGGATGTATGAAAATGGATGGAATTCGTAGTATATATAGAATAAGCACGGAGAAAATTTATTAATAAAAATATGTAAAAATAATGAATAAAACAAATTATTCGTTCGGATACCAGACTCGAAATCAAGACCACCAAAAAAAAAAGTGCAAATCAAAACACGACTCTATCCATCAAGCAACGCATCCCTCGAACATCGCAGCAATCTTAGACTCTTAACACCATAAATAAAGTTTCAAATGTGAAGGAAATCTGGATGGAAATGCACAATGCTAAGCATACGGATGATATCTGCGCATGTGCGAGACATCGACCCTTAAAATTTCTATTAAATTTATAGATATTTTCACATTAAATTTTATTTTAGGATGTATGAAAATGGATGGAATACGTAGTATATATAGAATAAGCACGGAGAAAATTTATAAATAAAAATATGTAAAAATAATGAATAAAACAAATTATTCGTTCGGATTCCAGACTCGAACTCAAGACCACCAAAAAAAAAAGTGCAAATCAACACACGACTCTATCCATCAAGCCACGCATCCCTCGAAAATCGCAGCAATCTGAGACTCTTAACACCATAAATAAAGTTTCAAATGTGAAGGAAATCTGGATGGAAATGCACAATGCTAAGCATACGGATGATATCTGCGCATGTGCGAGACATCGACCCTTAAAATTTCTATTAAATTTATAGATATTTTCACATTAAATTTTATTTTAGGATGTATGAAAATGGATGGAATTCGTAGTATATATAGAATAAGCACGGAGAAAATTTATTAATAAAAATATGTAAAAATAATGAATAAAACAAATTATTCGTTCGGATTCCAGACTCGAACTCAAGACCACCAAAAAAAAAAAGTGCAAATGAACACACGACTCTATCCATCAAGCCACGCATCCCTCGAACATCGCAGCAATCTTAGACTCTTAACACCATAAATAAAGTTTCAAATGTAAAGGAAATCTGGATGGAAATGCACAATGCTAAGCATACGGATGATATCTGCGCATGTGCGAGACATCGACCCTTAAAATTTCTATTAAATTTATAGATATTTTCACATTAAATTTTATTTTAGGATGTATGAAAATGGATGGAATTCGTAGTATATATAGAATAAGCACGGAGAAAATTTATAAATAAAAATATGTAAAAATAATGAATAAAACAAATTATTCGTTCGGATTCCAGACTCGAACTCAAGACCACCAAAAAAAAAGTGCAAATCAACACACGACTCTATTCATCAAGCCACGCAACTCTCGAACATCGAAGCAATCTTAGACTCTTAACACCATAAATAAAGTTTCAAATGTGAAGGAAATCTGGATGGAAATGCACAATGCTAAGCATACGGATGATATCTGCGCATGTGCGAGACATCGACCCTTAAAATTTCTATTAAATTTATAGATATTTTCACATTAAATTTTATTTTAGGATGTATGAAAATGGATGGAATTCGTAGTATATATAGAATAAGCACGGAGAAAATTTATTAATAAAAATATGTAAAAATAATGAATAAAACAAATTATTCGTTCGGATACCAGACTCGAACTCCAGACCACCAAAAAAAAAAGTGCAAATCAAAACACGACTCTATCCATCAAGCAACGCATCCCTCGAACATCGCAGCAATCTTAGACTCTTAACACCATAAATAAAGTTTCAAATGTGAAGGAAATCTGGATGGAAATGCACAATGCTAAGCATACGGATGATATCTGCGCATGTGCGAGACATCGACCCTTAAAATTTCTATTAAATTTATAGATATTTTCACATTAAATTTTATTTTAGGATGTATGAAAATGGATGGAATACGTAGTATATATAGAATAAGCACGGAGAAAATTTATAAATAAAAATATGTAAAAATAATGAATAAAACAAATTATTCGTTCGGATTCCAGACTCGAACTCAAGACCACCAAAAAAAAAAGTGCAAATCAACACACGACTCTATCCATCAAGCCACGCATCCCTCGAACATCGCAGCAATCTTAGACTCTTAACACCATAAATAAAGTTTCAAATGTGAAGGAAATATGGATGGAAATGCACAATGCTAAGCATACGGATGATATTTGCGCATGTGCGAGACATCGACCCTTAAAATTTCTATTAAATTTATAGATATTTTCACATTAAATTTTATTTTAGGATGTATGAAAATGGATGGAATTCATAGTATATATAGAATAAGCAAGGAGAAAATTTATTAATAAAAATATGTAAAAATAATGAATAAAACAAATTATTCGTTCGGATTCCAGACTCGAACTCAAGACCACCAAAAAAAAAAAAGTGCAAATCAACACACGACTCTATCCATCAAGCCACGCATCCCTCGAACATCGCAGCAATCTTAGACTCTTAACACCATAAATAAAGTTTCAAATGTGAAGGAAATCTGGATGGAAATGCACAATGCTAAGCATACGGATGATATCTGCGCATGTGCGAGACATCGACCCTTAAAATTTCTATTAAATTTATAGATATTTTAACATTAAATTTTATTTTAGGATGTATGAAAATGGATGGAATTCGTAGTATATATAGAATAAGCACGGAGAAAATTTATTAATAAAAATATGTAAAAATAATGAATAAAACAAATTATTCGTTCGGATTCCAGACTCGAACTCAAGACCACCAAAAAAAAAGTGCAAATGAGCACACGACTCTATCCATCAAGCCACGCATCCCTCGAACATCGCAGCAATCTTAGACTCTTAACACCATAAATAAAGTTTCAAATGTGAAGGAAATCTGGATGGAAATGAACAATGCTAAGCATACGGATGATATCTGCGCATGTGCGAGACATCGACTCTTAAAAGTTCTATTAAATTTATAGATATTTTCACATTAAATTTTATTTTAGGATGTATGAAAATGGATGGAATTCGTAGTATATATAGAATAAGCACGGAGAAAATTTATAAATAAAAATATGTAAAAATAATGAATAAAACAAAATTATTCGTTCGGATTCCAGACTCGAACTCAAGACCACCAAAAAAAAAGTGCAAATCAACACACGACTCTATCCATCAAGACACGCATCCCTCGAACATCGCAGCAATCTTAGACTCTTAACACCATAAATAAAGTTTCAAATGTGAAGGAAATCTGGATGGAAATGCACAATGCTAAGCATACGGATGATATCTGCGCATGTGCGAGACATCGACCCTTAAAATTTCTATTAAATTTATAGATATTTTTACATTAAATTTTATTTTAGGATGTATGAAAATGGATGGAATTCGTAGAATATATAGAATAAGCACGGAGAAAATTTATTAATAAAAATATGTAAAAATAATGAATAAAACAAATTATTCGTTCGGATTCCAGACTCGAACTCAAGACCACCAAAAAAAAAAGTGCAAATGAGCACACGACTCTATCCATCAAGCCACGCATCCCTCGAACATCGCAGCAATCTTAGACTCTTAACACCATAAATAAAGTTTCAAATGTGAAGGAAATCTGGATGGAAATGCACAATGCTAAGCATACGGATGATATCTGCGCATGTGCGAGACATCGACCCTTAAAATTTCTATTAAATTTATAGATATTTTCACATTAAATTTTATTTTAGGATGTATGAAAATGGATGGAATTCGTAGTATATATAGAATAAGCACGGAGAAAATTTATAAATAAAAATATGTAAAAATAATGAATAAAACAAATTATTCGTTCGGATTCCAGACTCGAACTCAAGACCACCAAAAAAAAAGTGCAAATCAACACACGACTCTATCCATCAAGCCACGCATCCCTCGAACATCGCAGCAATCTTAGACTCTTAACACCATAAATAAAGTTTCAAATGTGAAGGAAATCTGGATGGAAATGCACAATGCTAAGCATACGGATGATATCTGCGCATGTGCGAGACATCGACCCTTAAAATTTCTATTAAATTTATAGATATTTTCACATTAAATTTTATTTTAGGATGTATGAAAATGGATGGAATTCGTAGTATATATAGAATAAGCACGGAGAAAATTTATAAATAAAAATATGTAAAAATAATGAATAAAACAAATTATTCGTTCGGATTCCAGACTCGAACTCAAGACCACCAAAAAAAAAAAGTGCAAATCAACACACGACTCTATCCATCAAGCCACGCATCCCTCGAACATCTCAGCAATCTTAGACTCTTAACACCATAAATAAAGTTTCAAATGTGAAGGAAATCTGGATGGAAATGCACAATGCTAAGCATACGGATGATATCTGCGCATGTGCGAGACATCGACCCTTAAAATTTCTATTAAATTTATAGATATTTTTACATTAAATTTTATTTTAGGATGTATGAAAATGGATGGAATTCGTAGTATATATAGAATAAGCACGGAGAAAATTTATTAATAAAAATATGTAAAAATAATGAATAAAACAAATTATTCGTTCGGATTCCAGACTCGAACTCAAGACCACCAAAAAAAAAAAGTGCAAATGAGCACACGACTCTATCCATCAAGCCACGCATCCCTCGAACATCGCAGCAATCTTAGACTCTTAACACCATAAATAAAGTTTCAAATGTGAAGGAAATCTGGATGGAAATGCACAATGCTAAGCATACGGATGATATCTGCGCATGTGCGAGACATCGACCCTTAAAATTTCTATTAAATTTATAGATATTTTCACATTAAATTTTATTTTAGGATGTATGAAAATGGATGGAATTCGTAGTATATATAGAATAAGCACGGAGAAAATTTATAAATAAAAATATGTAAAAATAATGAATAAAACAAATTATTCGTTCGGATTCCAGACTCGAACTCAAGACCACCAAAAAAAAATTGCAAATGAACACACGACTCTATCCCTCAAGCCACGCATCCCTCGAACATCGCAACAATCTTAGACTCTTAACACCATAAATAAAGTTTCAAATGTGAAGGAAATCTGGATGGAAATGCACAATGCTAAGCATACGGATGATATCTGCGCATGTGCGAGACATCGACCCTTAAAATTTCTATTAAATTTATAGATATTTTCACATTAAATTTTATTTTAGGATGTATGAAAATGGATGGAATTCGTAGTATATATAGAATAAGCACGGAGAAAATTTATTAATAAAAATATGTAAAAATAATGAATAAAACAAATTATTCGTTCGGATTCCAGACTCGAACTCAAGACCACCAAAAAAAAAAGTGCAAATGAGCACACGATTCTATCCATCAAGCCACGCATCCCTCGAACATCGCAGCAATCTTAGACTCTTAACACCATAAATAAAGTTTCAAATGTGAAGGAAATCTGGATGGAAATGCACAATGCTAAGCATACGGATGATATCTGCGCATGTGCGAGACATCGACCCTTAAAATTTCTATTAAATTTATAGATATTTTCACATTAAATTTTATTTTAGGATGTATGAAAATGGATGGAATTCGTAGTATATATAGAATAAGCACGGAGAAAATTTATAAATAAAAATATGTAAAAATAATGAATAAAACAAATTATTCGTTCGGATTCCAGACTCGAACTCAAGACCACCAAAAAAAAAGTGCAAATGAACACACGACTCTATCCATCAAGCCACGCATCCCTCGAACATCGCAGCAATCTTAGACTCTTAACACCATAAATAAAGTTTCAAATGTGAAGGAAATCTGGATGGAAATGCACAATGCTAAGCATACGGATGATATCTGCGCATGTGCGAGACATCGACCCTTAAAATTTCTATTAAATTTATAGATATTTTCACATTAAATTTTATTTTAGGATGTATGAAAATGGATGGAATTCGTAGTATATATAGAATAAGCACGGAGAAAATTTATAAATAAAAATATGTAAAAATAATGAATAAAACAAATTATTCGTTCGGATTCCAGACTCGAACTCAAGACCACCAAAAAAAAAGTGCAAATGAACACACGACTCTATCCCTCAAGCCACGCATCCCTCGAACATCGCAACAATCTTAGACTCTTAACACCATAAATAAAGTTTCAAATGTGAAGGAAATCTGGATGGAAATGCACAATGCTAAGCATACGGATGATATCTGCGCATGTGCGAGACATCGACCCTTAAAATTTCTATTAAATTTATAGATATTTTCACATTAAATTTTATTTTAGGATGTATGAAAATGGATGGAATTCGTAGTATATATAGAATAAGCACGGAGAAAATTAATTAATAAAAATATGTAAAAATAATGAATAAAACAAATTATTCGTTCGGATTCCAGACTCGAACTCAAGACCACCAAAAAAAAAAGTGCAAATCAACACACGACTCTATCCATCAAGCCACGCATCCGTCGAACATCGCAGCAATCTTAGACTCTTAACACCATAAATAAAGTTTCAAATGTGAAGGAAATCTGGATGGAAATGCACAATGCTAAGCATACGGATGATATCTGCGCATGGGCGAGACATCGACCCTTAAAATTTCTATTAAATTTATAGATATTTTCACATTAAATTTTATTTTAGGATGTATGAAAATGGATGGAATTCGTAGTATATATAGAATAAGCACGGAGAAAATTTATTAATAAAAATATGTAAAAATAATGAATAAAACAAATTATTCGTTCGGATTCCAGACTCGAACTCAAGACCACAAAAAAAAAAGCGCAAATCAACACACGACTCTATCCATCAAGCCACGCATCCCTCGAACATCGCAGCAATCTTAGACTCTTAACACCATAAATAAAGTTTCAAATGTGAAGGAAATCTGGATCGAAATGCACAATGCTAAGCATACGGATGATATCTGCGCATGTGCAAGACATCGACCCTTAAAATTTCTATTAAATTTATAGATATTTTCACATTAAATTTTATTTTAGGATGTATGAAAATGGATGGAATTCGTAGTATATATAGAATAAGCACGGAGAAAATTTATTAATAAAAATATGTAAAAATAATGAATAAAACAAATTATTCGTTCGGATTCCAGACTCGAACTCAAGACCACCAAAAAAAAAAGTGCAAATCAACACACGACTCTATCCATCAAGCCACGCATCCCTCGAACATTGCAGCAATCTTAGACTCTTAACACCATAAAAAAGTTTCAAATGTGAAGGAAATCTGGATCGAAATGCACAATGCTAAGCATACGGATGATATCTGCGCATGTGCAAGACATCGACCCTTAAAATTTCTATTAAATTTATAGATATTTCACATTAAATTTTATTTTAGGATGTATGAAAATGGATGGAATTCGTAGTATATATAGAATAAGCACGGAGAAAATTTATTAATAAAAATATGTAAAAATAATGAATAAAACAAATTATTCGTTCGGATTCGAGACTCGAACTCAAGAACACAAAAAAAAAAGCGCAAATCAACACACGACTCTATCCATCAAGCCACGCATCCCTCGAACATCGCAGCAATCTTAGACTCTTAACACCATAAATAAAGTTTCAAATGTGAAGGAAATCTGGATCGAAATGCACAATGCTAAGCATACGGATGATATCGGCGCATGTGCAAGACATCGACCCTTAAAATTTCTATTAAATTTATAGATATTTTCACATTAAATTTTATTTTAGGATGTATCAAAATGGATGGAATTCGTAGTATATATTGAATAAGCACGGAGAAAATTTATTAATAAAAATATGTAAAAATAATGAATAAAACAAATTATTCGTTCGGATTCCAGACTCGAACTCAAGACCACAAAAAAAAAGCGCAAATCAACACACGACTCTATCCATCAAGCCACGCATCCCTCGAACATCGCAGCAATCTTAGACTCTTAACACCATAAATAAAGTTTCAAATGGGAAGGAAATCTGGATCGAAATGCACAATGCTAAGCATACGGATGATATCTGCGCATGTGCAAGACATCGACCCTTAAAATTTCTATTAAATTTATAGATATTTTCACATTAAATTTTATTTTAGGATGTATGAAAATGGATGGAATTCGTAGTATATATAGAATAAGCACGGAAAAAATTTATTAATAAAAATATGTAAAAATAATGAATAAAACAAATTATTCGTTCGGATTCCAGACACGAACTCAAGACCACCAAAAAAAAAAACCGCAAATCAACACATGACTCTATCCATCAAGCCACGCATCCCTCGAACATCGCAGCAATCTTAGACTCTTAACACCATAAATAAAGTTTCAAATGTGAAGGAAATCTGGATCGAAATGCACAATGCTAAGCATACGGATGATATCTGCGCATGAGCGAGACATCGACCCTTAAAATTTCTATTAAATTTATAGATATTTTCACATTAAATTTTATTTTAGGATGTATGAAAATGGATGGAATTCGTAGTATATATAGAATAAGCACGGAGAAAATTTATTAATAAAAATATGTAAAAATAATGAATAAAACAAATTATTCGTTCGGATTCCAGACTCGAACTCAAGACCACCAAAAAAAAAAGTGCAAATCAACACAAGACTCTATCCATCAAGCCACGCATCCCTCGAACATCGCAGCAATCTTAGACTCTTAACACCATAAATAAGTTTCAAATGTGAAGGAAATCTGGATGGAAATGCACAATGCTAAGCATACGTATGATATCTGCGCCTGTGCGAGACATCGACCCTTTAAACTTCTATTAAATTTATAGATATTTTCACATTAAATTTTATTTTAGGATGTATGAAAATGGATGGAATTCGTAGTATATATAGAATAAGCACGGAGAAAATTAATTAATAAAAATATGTAAAAATAATGAATAAAACAAATTATTCGTTCGGATTCCAGACTCGAACTCAAGACCACCAAAAAAAAAAAGTGCAAATCAACACACGACTCTATCCATCAAGCCACGCATCCGTCGAACATCGCAGCAATCTTAGACTCTTAACACCATAAATAAAGTTTCAAATGTGAAGGAAATCTGGATGGAAATGCACAATGCTAAGCATACGGATGATATCTGCGCATGGGCGAGACATCGACCCTTAAAATTTCTATTAAATTTATAGATATTTTCACATTAAATTTTATTTTAGGATGTATGAAAATGGATGGAATTCGTAGTATATATAGAATAAGCACGGAGAAAATTTATTAATAAAAATATGTAAAAATAATGAATAAAACAAATTATTCGTTCGGATTCCAGACTCGAACTCAAGACCACAAAAAAAAAAGCGCAAATCAACACACGACTCTATCCATCAAGCCACGCATCCCTCGAACATCGCAGCAATCTTAGACTCTTAACACCATAAATAAAGTTTCAAATGTGAAGGAAATCTGGATCGAAATGCACAATGCTAAGCATACGGATGATATCTGCGCATGTGCAAGACATCGACCCTTAAAATTTCTATTAAATTTATAGATATTTTCACATTAAATTTTATTTTAGGATGTATGAAAATGGATGGAATTCGTAGTATATATAGAATAAGCACGGAGAAAATTTATTAATAAAAATATGTAAAAATAATGAATAAAACAAATTATTCGTTCGGATTCCAGACTCGAACTCAAGACCACCAAAAAAAAAAGTGCAAATCAACACACGACTCTATCCATCAAGCCACGCATCCCTCGAACATTGCAGCAATCTTAGACTCTTAACACCATAAAAAAGTTTCAAATGTGAAGGAAATCTGGATCGAAATGCACAATGCTAAGCATACGGATGATATCTGCGCATGTGCAAGACATCGACCCTTAAAATTTCTATTAAATTTATAGATATTTCACATTAAATTTTATTTTAGGATGTATGAAAATGGATGGAATTCGTAGTATATATAGAATAAGCACGGAGAAAATTTATTAATAAAAATATGTAAAAATAATGAATAAAACAAATTATTCGTTCGGATTCGAGACTCGAACTCAAGAACACAAAAAAAAAGCGCAAATCAACACACGACTCTATCCATCAAGCCACGCATCCCTCGAACATAGCAGCAATCTTAGACTCTTAACACCATAAATAAAGTTTCAAATGTGAAGGAAATCTGGATCGAAATGCACAATGCTAAGCATACGGATGATATCGGCGCATGTGCAAGACATCGACCCTTAAAATTTCTATTAAATTTATAGATATTTTCACATTAAATTTTATTTTAGGATGTATCAAAATGGATGGAATTCGTAGTATATATTGAATAAGCACGGAGAAAATTTATTAATAAAAATATGTAAAAATAATGAATAAAACAAATTATTCGTTCGGATTCCAGACTCGAACTCAAGACCACAAAAAAAAAAGCGCAAATCAACACACGACTCTATCCATCAAGCCACGCATCCCTCGAACATCGCAGCAATCTTAGACTCTTAACACCATAAATAAAGTTTCAAATGTGAAGGAAATCTGGATGGAAATGCACAATGCTAAGCATACGGATGATATCTGCGCATGTGCGAGACATCGACACTTAAAATTTCTATTAAATTTATACATATTTTCACATTAAATTTTATTTTAGGATGTATGTAAATGGATGGAATTCGTAGTATATATAGAATAAGCACGGAGAAAATTTATTAATAAAAATATGTAAAAATAATGAATAAAACAAATTATTCGTTCGGATTCCAGACTCGAACTCAAGACCACCAAAAAAAAAAGGTGCAAATAAACACACGACTCTATCCATGAAGCCACGCATCCCTCGAACATTGCAGCAATCTTAGACTCTTAACACCATAAAAAAGTTTCAAATGTGAAGGAAATCTGGATCGAAATGCACAATGCTAAGCATACGGATGATATCTGCGCATGTGCAAGACATCGACCCTTAAAATTTCTATTAAATTTATAGATATTTCACATTAAATTTTATTTTAGGATGTATGAAAATGGATGGAATTCGTAGTATATATAGAATAAGCACGGAGAAAATTTATTAATAAAAATATGTAAAAATAATGAATAAAACAAATTATTCGTTCGGATTCCAGCCTCGAACTCAAGACCACAAAAAAAAAAGCGCAAATCAACACACGACTCTATCCATCAAGCCACGCATCCCTCGAACATCGCAGCAATCTTAGACTCTTAACACCATAAATAAAGTTTCAAATGGGAAGGAAATCTGGATCGAAATGCACAATGCTAAGCATACGGATGATATCTGCGCATGTGCAAGACATCGACCCTTAAAATTTCTATTAAATTTATAGATATTTTCACATTAAATTTTATTTTAGGATGTATGAAAATGGATGGAATTCGTAGTATATATAGAATAAGCACGGAGAAAATTTATTAATAAAAATATGTAAAAATAATGAATAAAACAAATTATTCGTTCGGATTCCAGACACGAACTCAAGACCACCAAAAAAAAAAACCGCAAATCAACACATGACTCTATCCATCAAGCCACGCATCCCTCGAACATCGCAGCAATCTTAGACTCTTAACACCATAAATAAAGTTTCAAATGTGAAGGAAATCTGGATCGAAATGCACAATGCTAAGCATACGGATGATATCTGCGCATGAGCGAGACATCGACCCTTAAAATTTCTATTAAATTTATAGATATTTTCACATTAAATTTTATTTTAGGATGTATGAAAATGGATGGAATTCGTAGTATATATAGAATAAGCACGGAGAAAATTTATTAATAAAAATATGTAAAAATAATGAATAAAACAAATTATTCGTTCGGATTCCAGACTCGAACTCAAGACCACCAAAAAAAAAAGTGCAAATCAACACAAGACTCTATCCATCAAGCCACGCATCCCTCGAACATCGCAGCAATCTTAGACTCTTAACACCATAAATAAGTTTCAAATGTGAAGGAAATCTGGATGGAAATGCACAATGCTAAGCATACGGATGATATCTGCGCATGGGCGAGACATCGACCCTTAAAATTTCTATTAAATTTATAGATATTTTCACATTAAATTTTATTTTAGGATGTATCAAAATGGATGGAATTCGTAGTATATATTGAATAAGCACGGAGAAAATTTATTAATAAAAATATGTAAAAATAATGAATAAAACAAATTATTCGTTCGGATTCCAGACTCGAACTCAAGACCACAAAAAAAAAAGCGCAAATCAACACACGACTCTATCCATCAAGCCACGCATCCCTCGAACATCGCAGCAATCTTAGACTCTTAACACCATAAATAAAGTTTCAAATGTGAAGGAAATCTGGATGGAAATGCACAATGCTAAGCATACGGATGATATCTGCGCATGTGCGAGACATCGACACTTAAAATTTCTATTAAATTTATACATATTTTCACATTAAATTTTATTTTAGGATGTATGTAAATGGATGGAATTCGTAGTATATATAGAATAAGCACGGAGAAAATTTATTAATAAAAATATGTAAAAATAATGAATAAAACAAATTATTCGTTCGGATTCCAGACTCGAACTCAAGACCACCAAAAAAAAAAGGTGCAAATAAACACACGACTCTATCCATGAAGCCACGCATCCCTCGAACATTGCAGCAATCTTAGACTCTTAACACCATAAAAAAGTTTCAAATGTGAAGGAAATCTGGATCGAAATGCACAATGCTAAGCATACGGATGATATCTGCGCATGTGCAAGACATCGACCCTTAAAATTTCTATTAAATTTATAGATATTTCACATTAAATTTTATTTTAGGATGTATGAAAATGGATGGAATTCGTAGTATATATAGAATAAGCACGGAGAAAATTTATTAATAAAAATATGTAAAAATAATGAATAAAACAAATTATTCGTTCGGATTCCAGCCTCGAACTCAAGACCACAAAAAAAAAAAGCGCAAATCAACACACGACTCTATCCATCAAGCCACGCATCCCTCGAACATCGCAGCAATCTTAGACTCTTAACACCATAAATAAAGTTTCAAATGGGAAGGAAATCTGGATCGAAATGCACAATGCTAAGCATACGGATGATATCTGCGCATGTGCAAGACATCGACCCTTAAAATTTCTATTAAATTTATAGATATTTTCACATTAAATTTTATTTTAGGATGTATGAAAATGGATGGAATTCGTAGTATATATAGAATAAGCACGGAGAAAATTTATTAATAAAAATATGTAAAAATAATGAATAAAACAAATTATTCGTTCGGATTCCAGACACGAACTCAAGACCACCAAAAAAAAAAAACCGCAAATCAACACATGACTCTATCCATCAAGCCACGCATCCCTCGAACATCGCAGCAATCTTAGACTCTTAACACCATAAATAAAGTTTCAAATGTGAAGGAAATCTGGATCGAAATGCACAATGCTAAGCATACGGATGATATCTGCGCATGAGCGAGACATCGACCCTTAAAATTTCTATTAAATTTATAGATATTTTCACATTAAATTTTATTTTAGGATGTATGAAAATGGATGGAATTCGTAGTATATATAGAATAATCACGGAGAAAATTTATTAATAAAAATATGTAAAAATAATGAATAAAACAAATTATTCGTTCGGATTCCAGACTCGAACTCAAGACCACCAAAAAAAAAAGTGCAAATCAACACAAGACTCTATCCATCAAGCCACGCATCCCTCGAACATCGCAGCAATCTTAGACTCTTAACACCATAAATAAGTTTCAAATGTGAAGGAAATCTGGATGGAAATGCACAATGCTAAGCATACGTATGATATCTGCGCCTGTGCGAGACATCGACCCTTTAAACTTCTATTAAATTTATAGATATTTTCACATTAAATTTTATTTTAGGATGTATGAAAATGGATGGAATTCGTAGTATATATAGAATAAGCACGGAGAAAATTAATTAATAAAAATATGTAAAAATAATGAATAAAACAAATTATTCGTTCGGATTCCAGACTCGAACTCAAGACCACCAAAAAAAAAAGTGCAAATCAACACACGACTCTATCCATCAAGCCACGCATCCGTCGAACATCGCAGCAATCTTAGACTCTTAACACCATAAATAAAGTTTCAAATGTGAAGGAAATCTGGATGGAAATGCACAATGCTAAGCATACGGATGATATCTGCGCATGGGCGAGACATCGACCCTTAAAATTTCTATTAAATTTATAGATATTTTCACATTAAATTTTATTTTAGGATGTATGAAAATGGATGGAATTCGTAGTATATATAGAATAAGCACGGAGAAAATTTATTAATAAAAATATGTAAAAATAATGAATAAAACAAATTATTCGTTCGGATTCCAGACTCGAACTCAAGACCACAAAAAAAAAAGCGCAAATCAACACACGACTCTATCCATCAAGCCACGCATCCCTCGAACATCGCAGCAATCTTAGACTCTTAACACCATAAATAAAGTTTCAAATGTGAAGGAAATCTGGATCGAAATGCACAATGCTAAGCATACGGATGATATCTGCGCATGTGCAAGACATCGACCCTTAAAATTTCTATTAAATTTATAGATATTTTCACATTAAATTTTATTTTAGGATGTATGAAAATGGATGGAATTCGTAGTATATATAGAATAAGCACGGAGAAAATTTATTAATAAAAATATGTAAAAATAATGAATAAAACAAATTATTCGTTCGGATTCCAGACTCGAACTCAAGACCACCAAAAAAAAAAAGTGCAAATCAACACACGACTCTATCCATCAAGCCACGCATCCCTCGAACATTGCAGCAATCTTAGACTCTTAACACCATAAAAAAGTTTCAAATGTGAAGGAAATCTGGATCGAAATGCACAATGCTAAGCATACGGATGATATCTGCGCATGTGCAAGACATCGACCCTTAAAATTTCTATTAAATTTATAGATATTTCACATTAAATTTTATTTTAGGATGTATGAAAATGGATGGAATTCGTAGTATATATAGAATAAGCACGGAGAAAATTTATTAATAAAAATATGTAAAAATAATGAATAAAACAAATTATTCGTTCGGATTCGAGACTCGAACTCAAGAACACAAAAAAAAAAGCGCAAATCAACACACGACTCTATCCATCAAGCCACGCATCCCTCGAACATCGCAGCAATCTTAGACTCTTAACACCATAAATAAAGTTTCAAATGTGAAGGAAATCTGGATCGAAATGCACAATGCTAAGCATACGGATGATATCGGCGCATGTGCAAGACATCGACCCTTAAAATTTCTATTAAATTTATAGATATTTTCACATTAAATTTTATTTTAGGATGTATCAAAATGGATGGAATTCGTAGTATATATTGAATAAGCACGGAGAAAATTTATTAATAAAAATATGTAAAAATAATGAATAAAAAAAATTATTCGTTCGGATTCCAGACTCGAACTCAAGACCACAAAAAAAAAAGCGCAAATCAACACACGACTCTATCCATCAAGCCACGCATCCCTCGAACATCGCAGCAATCTTAGACTCTTAACACCATAAATAAAGTTTCAAATGTGAAGGAAATCTGGATGGAAATGCACAATGCTAAGCATACGGATGATATCTGCGCATGTGCGAGACATCGACACTTAAAATTTCTATTAAATTTATACATATTTTCACATTAAATTTTATTTTAGGATGTATGTAAATGGATGGAATTCGTAGTATATATAGAATAAGCACGGAGAAAATTTATTAATAAAAATATGTAAAAATAATGAATAAAACAAATTATTCGTTCGGATTCCAGACTCGAACTCAAGACCACCAAAAAAAAAAGGTGCAAATAAACACACGACTCTATCCATGAAGCCACGCATCCCTCGAACATTGCAGCAATCTTAGACTCTTAACACCATAAAAAAGTTTCAAATGTGAAGGAAATCTGGATCGAAATGCACAATGCTAAGCATACGGATGATATCTGCGCATGTGCAAGACATCGACCCTTAAAATTTCTATTAAATTTATAGATATTTCACATTAAATTTTATTTTAGGATGTATGAAAATGGATGGAATTCGTAGTATATATAGAATAAGCACGGAGAAAATTTATTAATAAAAATATGTAAAAATAATGAATAAAACAAATTATTCGTTCGGATTCCAGCCTCGAACTCAAGACCACAAAAAAAAAAGCGCAAATCAACACACGACTCCATCCATCAAGCCACGCATCCCTCGAACATCGCAGCAATCTTAGACTCTTAACACCATAAATAAAGTTTCAAATGTGAAGGAAATCTGGATCGAAATGCACAATGCTAAGCATACGGATGATATCTGCGCATGTGCAAGACATCGACCCTTAAAATTTCTATTAAATTTATAGATATTTTCACATTAAATTTTATTTTAGGATGTATGAAAATGGATGGAATTCGTAGTATATATAGAATAAGCACGGAGAAAATTTATTAATAAAAATATGTAAAAATAATGAATAAAACAAATTATTCGTTCGGATTCCAGACTCGAACTCAAGACCACCAAAAAAAAAAGTGCAAATCAACACACGACTCTATCCATCAAGCCACGCATCCCTCGAACATCGCAGCAATCTTAGACTCTTAACACCATAAATAAAGTTTCAAATGTGAAGGAAATCTGGATCGAAATGCACAATGCTAAGCATACGGATGATATCTGCGCATGTGCGAGACATCGACCCTTAAAATTTCTATTAAATTTATAGATATTTTCACATTAAATTTTATTTCAGGATGTATGAAAATGGATGGAATTCGTAGTATATATAGAATAAGCACGGAGAAAATTTATTAATAAAAATATGTAAAAATTATGAATAAAACAAATTATTTGTTCGGATTCCAGACTCGAACTCAAGACCACCAAAAAAAAAGTGCAAATCAACACACGACTCTATCCATCAAGCCACGCATCTCTCGAACATCGCAGCAATCTTAGACTCTTAACACCATAAATAAAGTTTCAAATGTGAAGGAAATCTTGATCGAAATGCACAATGCTAAGCATACGGATGATATCTGCGCATGTGCAAGACATCGACCCTTAAAATTTCTATTAAATTTATAGATATTTTCACATTAAATTTTATTTTAGTATGTATGAAAATGGATGGAATTCGTAGTAAATATAGAATAAGCACGGAGAAAATTTATTAATAAAAATTCAAATGTGAAGGAAATCTGGATCGAAATGCACAATGCTAAGCATACGGATGATATCTGCGCATGTGCAAGACATCGACCCTTAAAATTTCTATTAAATTTTTATATATTTTCACATTAAATTTTATTTTAGGATGTATGAAAATGGATGGAATTCGTAGTAAATATAGAATAAGCACGGAGAAAATTTATTAATAAAAATATGTAAAAATAATGAATAAAACAAATTATTCGTTCGGATTCCAGATTCGAACTCAAGACCACCAAAAAAATAAAGCGCAAATCAACACACGACTCTATCCATCAAGCCACGCATCCCTCGAACATCGCAGCAATCTTAGACTCTTAACACCATAAATAAAGTTTCAAATGTGAAGGAAATCTGGATGGAAATGCACAATGCTAAGCATACGGATGATATCTGCGCATGTGCGAGACATCGACCCTTAAAATTTCTATTAAATTTATACATATTTTCACATTAAATTTTATTTTAGGATGTATCAAAATGGATGGAATTCGTAGTATATATAGAATAAGCACGGAGAAAATTTATTAATAAAAATATGTAAAAATAATGAATAAAACAAATTATTCGTTCGGATTCCAGACTCGAACTCAAGACCACCAAAAAAAAAGTGCAAATAAACACACGAATCTATCCATGAAGCCACGCATCCCTCGAACATTGCAGCAGTCTTAGACTCTTAACACCATAAAAAAGTTTCAAATGGCAAGGAAATCTGGATCGAAATGCACAATGCTAAGCATACGGATGACATCTGCGCATGTGCAAGACATCGACCCTTAAAATTTCTATTAAATTTATAGATATTTCACATTAAATTTTATTTTAGGATGTATGAAAATGGATGGAAATCGTAGTATATATAGAATAAGCACGGAGAAAATTTATTAATAAAAATATGTAAAAATAATGAATAAAACAAATTATTCGTTCGGATTCCACACTCGAACTCAAGACCACAAAAAAAAAAAAAGCGCAAATCAACACACGACTCTATCCATCAAGCCACGCATCCCTCGAACATCGCAGCAATCTTAGACTCTTAACACCATAAATAAAGTTTCAAATGTGAAGGAAATCTGGATCGAAATGCACAATGCTAAGCATACGGATGATATCTGCGCATGTGCAAGACATCGACCCTTAAAATTTCTATTAAATTTATAGATATTTTCACATTAAATTTTATTTTAGGATGTATCAAAATGGATGGAATTCGTAGTATATATAGAATAAGCACGGAGAAAATTTATTAATAAAAATATGTAAAAATAATGAATAAAACAAATTATTCGTTCGGATTCCAGACTCGAACTCAAGACCACCAAAAAAAAAGTGCGAATCAAAACGACTCTATCCTTCAAGCCACGCATCCCTCGAATATCGCAGCAATCTTAGACTCTTAACACCATAAAAAAAGTTTCAAATACGAAGGAAATCTGGATCGAAATGCACAATGCTAAGCATACGGATGATATCTGCGCATGTGCAACACATCGACCCTTAAAATTTCTATTAAATTTATAGATATTTTCACATTAAATTTTATTTTAGGATGTATGAAAATGGATGGAATTCGTAGTATATATAGAATAAGAACGGAGAAAATTTATTAATAAAAATATGTAAAAATAATGAATAAAACAAATTATTCGTTCGGATTCCAGACTCGAACTCAAGACCACCAAAAAAAAAGCGCAAATCAACACACGACTCTATCCATCAAGCCACGCATCCCTCGAACATCGCAGCAATCTTAGACTCTGAACATCATAAATAAAGTTTCAAATGTGAAGGAAATCTGGATGGAAATGCACAATGCTAAGCATACGGATGATATCTGCGCATGTGCGAGACATCGACCCTTAAAATTTCTATTAAATTTATACATATTTTCACATTAAATTTTATTTTAGGATGTATGAAAATGGATGGAATTCGTAGTATATATAGAATAAGCACGGAGAAAATTTATTAATAAAAATATGTAAAAATAATGAATAAAACATATTATTCGTTCGGATTCCAGACTCGAACTCAAGACCACCAAAAAAAAAAAGTGCAAATAAACACACGACTCTATCCATGAAGCCACGCATCCCTCGAACATTGCAGCAATCTTAGACTCTTAACACCATAAAAAAGTTTCAAATGTGAAAGAAATCTGGATGGAAATGCACAATGCTAAGCATACGGATGATATCTGCGCATGTGCGAGACATCGACCCTTAAAATTTCTATTAAATTTATACATATTTTCACATTAAATTTTATTTTAGGATGTATGTAAATGGATGGAATTCGTAGTATATATAGAATAAGCACGGAGAAAATTTATTAATAAAAATATGTAAAAATAATGAATAAAACAAATTATTCGTTCGGATTCCAGACTCGAACTCAAGACCACCAAAAAAAAAGGTGCAAATAAACACACGACTCTATCCATGAAGCCACGCATCACTCGAACATTGCAGCAATCTTAGACTCTTAACACCATAAAAAAGTTTCAAATGTGAAGGAAATCTGGATCGAAATGCACAATGCTAAGCATACGGATGATATCTGCGCATGTGCAAGACATCGACCCTTAAAATTTCTATTAAATTTATAGATATTTCACATTAAATTTTATTTTAGGATGTATGAAAATGGATGGAATTCGTTGTATATATAGAATAAGCACGGAGAAAATTTATTAATAAAAATATGTAAATATAATGAATAAAACAAATTATTCGTTCGGATTCCAGACTCGAACTCAAGACCACCAAAAAAAAAGTGCAAATCAACAACGACTCTATCCTTCAAGCCACGCATCCCTCGAATATCGCAGCAATCTTAGACTCTTAACACCATAAAAAAAGTTTCAAATGCGAAGGAAATCTGGATCGAAATGCACAATGCTAAGCATACGGATGATATCTGCGCATGTGCAAGACATCGACCCTTAAAATTTCTATTAAATTTATAGATATTTCACATTAAATTTTATTTTAGGATGTATGAAAATGGATGGAATTCGTAGTATATATAGAATAAGCACGGAGAAAATTTATTAATAAAAATATGTAAAAATAATGAATAAAACAAATTATTCGTTCGGATTCCAGACTCGAACTCAAGACCACCAAAAAAAAAGCGCAAATCAACACACGACTCTATCCATCAAGCCACGCATCCCTCGAACATCGCAGCAATCTTAGACTCTGAACATCATAAATAAAGTTTCAAATGTGAAGGAAATCTGGATGGAAATGCACAATGCTAAGCATACGGATGATATCTGCGCATGTGCGAGACATCGACCCTTAAAATTTCTATTAAATTTATACATATTTTCACATTAAATTTTATTTTAGGATGTATGAAAATGGATGGAATTCGTAGTATATATAGAATAAGCACGGAGAAAATTTATTAATAAAAATATGTAAAAATAATGAATAAAAAAAATTATTCGTTCGGATTCCAGACTCGAACTCAAGACCACCAAAAAAAAAGCGCAAATCAACACACGACTCTATCCATGAAGCCACGCATCCCTCGAACATCGCAGCAATCTTAGACTCTTAACACCATAAATAAAGTTTCGAATGTGAAGGAAATCTGGATCGAAATGCACAATGCTAAGCATACGGATGATATCTGCGCATGTGCGAGACATCGACCCTTAAAATTTCTATTAAATTTATAGATATTTTCACATTAAATTTTATTTTAGGATGTATGAAAATGGATGGAATTCGTAGTATATATAGAATAAGCACGGACAAAATATATTAATAAAAATATGTAAAAATAATGAATAAAACAAATTATTCGTTCGGATTCCAGACTCGAACTCAAGACCACCAAAAAAAAAGTGCAAATCAACACACGACTCTATCCATCAAGCCACGCATCTCTCGAACATCGCAGCAATCTTAGACTCTTAACACCATAAATAAAGTTTCAAATGTGAAGGAAATCTGGATGGAAATGCACAATGCTAAGCATACGGATGATATCTGCGCATGTGCGAGACATCGACCTTTGAAATTTCTATTAAATTTATACATATTTTCACATTAAATTTTATTTTAGGATGTATGAAAATGGATGGAATTCGTAGTATATATAGAATAAGCACGGAGAAAATTTATTAATAAAAATATGTAAAAATAATGAATAAAACAAATTATTCGTTCGGATTCCAGACTCGAACTCAAGACCACCAAAAAAAAAGTGCAAATCAACAACGACTCTATCCTTCAAGCCACGCATCCCTCGAATATCGCAGCAATCTTAGACTCTTAACACCATAAAAAAAGTTTCAAATGCGAAGGAAATCTGGATCGAAATGCACAATGCTAAGCATACGGATGATATCTGCGCATGTGCAAGACATCGACCCTTAAAATTTCTATTAAATTTATAGATATTTCACATTAAATTTTATTTTAGGATGTATGAAAATGGATGGAATTCGTAGTATATATAGAATAAGCACGGAGAAAATTTGTTAATAAAAATACGTAAAAATAATGAATAAAACAAATTATTTGTTCGGATTCCAGACTCGAACTCAAGACCACCAAAAAAGAAAGTGCAAATAAACACACGACTCTATCCATCAATCCACGCATCTCTCGAACATCGCAGCAATCTTAGACTCTTAACACCATAAATAAAGATTCAAATGTGAAGGAAATCTGGATCGAAATGAACAATGCTAAGCATACGGATGATATCTGGGCATGTGCAAGACATCGACCCTTAAAATTTCTATTAAATTTTTAGATATTTTCACATTAAATTTTATTTTAGGATGTATGAAAATGGATGGAATTCGTAGTATATATAGAATAAGCACGGAGAAAATTTTTTAATAAAAATATGTAAAAATAATGAATTAAACAAATTATTCGTTCGGATTCCAGACTCGAACTCAAGACCATTAAAAAAAAAAAGTGCAAATCTACACACGACTCTATCCATGAAGCCACGCATCTCTTGAACATCGCAGCAATCTTAGACTTTTAACACCATAAATAAAGTTTCAAATGTGAAGGAAATCTGGATAGAAATGCACAATGCTAAGCATACGGATGATAACAGCGCATGTTCGAGACATCGATCCTTAAAATTTCTATTAAATTTATAGATATTTTCACATTAAATTTTATTTTAGGATGTATGAAAATCTATGGAATTCGTAGTATATATAGAATAAGCACGGAGAAAATTTATAAATAAAAATATGTAAAAATAATGAATAAAACAAATTATTCGTTCGGATTCCAGACTCGAACTCAAGACCACCAAAAAAAAAAGTGCAAATCTACACACGACTCTATCCATGAAGCCACGCATCTCTCGTGCATCGCAGCAATCTTAGACTTTTAACACCATAAATAAAGTTTCAAATGTGAAGGAAATCTGGATAGAAATGCACAATGCTAAGCATACGGATGATATCTGCGCATGTGCGAGACATCGACCCTTAAAATTTCTATTAAATTTATAGATATTTTCACATTAAATTTTATTTTAGGATGTATGAAAATGGATGGTATTCGTTTTATATATAGAATAAGCACGGAGAAAATTTATTAATAAAAATATGTAAAAATAATGAATAAAACAAATTATTCGTTCGGATTCCAGACTCGAACTCAAGACAACCAAAAAAAAAGTGCAAATCAACACACGACTCTATCCATGAAGCCACGCATCTCTCGAACATCGCAGCAATCTTAGACTTTTAACACCATAAATAAAGTTTCAAATGTGAAGGAAATCTGGATAGAAATGCACAATGCTAAGCATACGGATGATATCTGCGCATGTGCGAGACATCGACCCTTAAAATTTCTATTAAATTTATAGATATTTTCACATTAAATTTTATTTTAGGATGTATGAAAATGGATATAATTCGTAGTATATATAGAATAAGCACGGAGAAAACATATTAATAAAAATATGTAAAAATAATGAATAAAACAAATAATTCGTTCGGATTCCAGACTCGAACTCAAGACCACCAAAAAAAAAGTGCAAATTAACACACGACTCTATCCATCAAGCCACGCATCCCTCGAACATCGCAGCAATCTTAGACTCTTAACACCATAAATAAAGTTTCAAATGTGAAGGAAATCTGGATCGAAATGCACAATGCTAAGCATACGGATGATATCTGCGCATGTGCGAGACATCGACCCTTAAAATTTCTATTAAATTTATAGATATTTTCACATTAAATTTTATTTTAGGATGTATGAAAATGGACGGAATTCGTAGTATATATAGAATAAGCACGGAGAAAATTTATTAATAAAAATATGTAAAAATTATGGATAAAACAAATTATTCGTTCGGGTTCCAGACTCGAACTCAAGACCACCAAAAAAAAAGTGCAAATCAACACATGACTATCCATCAAGCCACGCATCCCTCGAACATCGCAGCAATCTTAGACTCTTAACACCATAAATAAAGTTTCAAATGTGAAGGAAATCTGGATCGAAATGCACGATGCTAAGCATACGGATGATATCTGCGCATGTGCGAGACATCGACCCTTAAAATTTCTATTAAATTTACAGATATTTTCACATTAAATTTTATTTTAGGATGTATGAAAATGGATGGAATTCGTAGTATATATAGAATAAGCACGGAGAAAATTTATTAATAAAAATATGTAAAAATAATGAATAAAACAAATTATTCGTTCGTATTCCAGACTCGAACTCAAGACCACCAAAAAAAAGTGCAAATCAAAACACGACTCTATCCATCAAGCCACTCATCCCTCATACCGCGTGTCAATCTTAGATTCTTAACGCCATAAATAAAGTTTCAAATGTGAAGGAAATCTGGATCGAAATGCACAATGCTAAGCATACGGATGATATCTGCGCATGTGCAAGACATCGACCCTTAAAATTTCTATTAAATTTATAGATATTTTCACATTAAATTTTATTTAAGGATGTATGAAAATGGATGGAATTCGTAGTATATATAGAATAAGCACGGAGAAAATTTATTAATAAAAATATGTAAAAATAATGAATAAAACAAATTATTCGTTCGGATTCCAGACTCGAACTCAAGACCACCAAAAAAAAAAGTGCAAATCAACACACAACTCTATCCATCAAGCCACGCATCCCTCGAACATCGCAGCAATCTTAGACTCTTAACACCATAAATAAAGTTTCAAATGTGAAGGAAATCTGGATCGAAATGCACAATGCTAAGCATACGGATGATATCTGCGCATGTGCGAGACATCGACCCTTAAAATTTCTATTAAATTTATAGATATTTTCTCATTAAATTATGTTTTAGGATGTATGAAAATGGATGGAATTCGTAGTATATATAGAATAAGCACGGAGAAAATTTATTAATAAAAATATGCAAAAATAATGAATAAAACAAATTATTCGTTCGGATTCCAGACTCGAACTCAAGACCACCAAAAAAAAAGTGCAAATCAACACACGACTCTATCCATCAAGCCACGCATCCCTTGAACATCGCAGCAATCTTAGACTCTTAACACCATAAATAAAGTTTCAAATGTGAAGGAAATCTGGATCGAAATGCACAATGCTAAGCATACGGATGATATCAGCGCATGTGCAAGACATCGACCCTTAAAATTTCTATTAAATTTATAGATATTTTCACATTAAATTTTATTTTAGGATGTATGAAAATGGATGGAATTCGTAGTATATATAGAATAAGCACGGAGAAAATTTATTAATAAAAATATGTAAAAATAATGAATAAAACAAATTATTCGTTCGGATTCCAGACTCGAACTCAAGACCACCAAAAAAAAAGTGCAAATCAACACACGACTCTATCCATCAAGCCACGCATCCCTCGAACATCGCAGCAATCTTAGACTCTTAACACCATAAATAAAGTTTCAAATGTGAAGGAAATCTGGATCGAAATGCATAATGCTAAGCATTCGGATGATATCTGCGCATGTGCGAGACATCGACCCTTAAAATTTCTATTAAATTTACAGATATTTTCACATTAAATTTTATTTTAGGATGTATGAAAATGGATGGAATTCGTAGTATATATAGAATAAGCACGGAGAAAATTTATTAATAAAAATATGTAAAAATAATGAATAAAACAAATTATTCGTTCGGATTCCAGACTCGAACTCAAGACCACCAAAAAAAAGTGCAAATCAACACACGACTCTATGCATCAAGCCACGCATCCCTCGAACATCGCAGCAATCTTTGACTCTTAACACTATAAATAAAGTTTCAAATGTGAAGGAAATCTGGATCGAAATGCACAATGCTAAGCATACGGATGATATCTGCGCATGTGCGAGACATCGACCCTTAAAATTTCTATTAAATTTATAGATATTTTCTCATTAAATTATATTTTAGGATGTATGAAAATGGATGGAATTCGTAGTATATATAGAATAAGCACGGAGAAAATTTATTAATAAAAATATGTAAAAATAATGAATAAAACAAATTATTCGTTCGGATTCCAGACTCAAACTCAAGACCACCAAAAAAAAAGTGCAAATCAACACACGACTCCATCCATCAAGCCACGCATCCCTCGAACATCGCAGCAATCTTAGACTCTTAACACCATAAATAAAGTTTCAAATGTGAAGGAAATCTGGATCGAAATGCACAATGCTAAGCATACGGATGATATCTGCGCATGTGCGAGACATCGACCCTGAAAATTTCTATTAAATTTATAGATATTTTCACATTAAATTTTATTTTAGGATGTATGAAAATGGATGGAATTCGTAGTATATATAGAATAAGCACGGAGAAAATTTATTAATAAAAATATGTAAAAATAATGAATAAAACAAATTATTCGTTCGGATTCCAGACTCGAACTCATGACCACCAAGAAAAAGTGCAATTCAACACACGACTCTATCCATCAAGCCACGCATCCCTCGAACATCGCAGCAATCTTAGACTCTTAACACCATAAATAAAGTTTCAAATGTGAAGGAAATCTGGATCGAAATGCACAATGCTAAGCATACGGATGATATCTGCGCATGTGCGAGACATCGACCCTTAAAATTTCTATTAAATTTATAGATATTTTCACATTAAATTTTATTTTAGGATGTATGAAAATGGATGGAATTTGTAGTATATATAGAATAAGCACGGAGAAAATTTATTAATAAAAATATGTAAAAATAATGAATAAAACAAATTATTCGTTCGGATTCCAGACTCGAACTCATGACCACCAAGAAAAAGTGAAATTCAACACACGACTCTATCCATCAAGCCACGCATCCCTCGAACATCGCAGCAATCTTAGACTCTTAACACCATAAATAAAGTTTCAAATGTGAAGGAAATCTGGATGGAAATGCACAATGCTAAGCATACGGATGATATCTGCGCATGTGCGAGACATCGACTCTTAAAATTTCTATTAAATTTATAGATATTTTCTCATTAAATTATATTTTAGGATGTATGAAAATGGATGGAATTCGTAGTATATATAGAATAAGCACGGAGAAAATTTATTAATAAAAATATGCAAAAATAATGAATAAAACAAATTATTCGTTCGGATTCCAGAGTCGACCTCAAGACCACCAAAAAAAAAGTGCAAATCAACACACGACTCTATCCATCAAGCCACGCATCCCTTGAACATCGCAGCAATCTTAGACTCTTAACACCATAAATAAAGTTTCAAATGTGAAGGAAATCTGGATCGAAATGCACAATGCTAAGCATACGGATGATATCAGCGCATGTGCAAGACATCGACCCTTAAAATTTCTATTAAATTTATAGATATTTTCACATTAAATTTTATTTTAGGATGTATGAAAATGGATGGAATTCGTAGTATATATAGAATAAGCACGGAGAAAATTTATTAATAAAAATATGTAAAAATAATGAATAAAACAAATTATTCGTTCGGATTCCAGACTCGAACTCAAGACCACCAAAAAAAAGTGCAAATCAACACACGACTCTATCCATCAAGCCACGCATCCCTCGAACATCGCAGCAATCTTAGACTCTTAACACCATAAATAAAGTTTCAAATGTGAAGGAAATCTGGATCGAAATGCACAATGCTAAGCATACGGATGATATCTGCGCATGTGCGAGACATCGGCCCTAAAAATTTCTATTAAATTTATAGATATTTTCACATTAAATTTTATTTTAGGATGTATGAAAATGGATGGAATTCGTAGTATATATAGAATAAGCACGGAGAAAATTTATTAATAAAAATATGTAAAAATAATGAATAAAACAAATTATTCGTTCGGATTCCAGACTCAAACTCAAGACCACCAAAAAAAAAGTGCAAATCAACACACGACTCCATCCATCAAGCCACGCATCCCTCGAACATCGCAGCAATCTTAGACTCTTAACACCATAAATAAAGTTTGAAATGTGAAGGAAATCTGGATCGAAATGCACAATGCTAAGCATACGGATGATATCTGCGCATGTGCGAGACATCGACCCTTAAAATTTCTATTAAATTTATAGATATTTTCACATTAAATTTTATTTTAGGATGTATGAAAATGGATGGAATTCGTAGTATATATAGAATAAGCACGGAGAAAATTTATTAATAAAAATATGTAAAAATAATGAATAAAACAAATTATTCGTTCGGATTCCAGACTCGAACTCATGACCACCAAGAAAAAGTGCAATTCAACACACGACTCTATCCATCAAGCCACGCATCCCTCGAACATCGCAGCAATCTTAGACTCTTAACACCATAAATAAAGTTTCAAATGTGAAGGAAATCTGGATCGAAATGCACAATGCTAAGCATACGGATGATATCTGCGCATGTGCGAGACATCGACCCTTAAAATTTCTATTAAATTTATAGATATTTTCACATTAAATTTTATTTTAGGATGTATGAAAATGGATGGAATTTGTAGTATATATAGAATAAGCACGGAGAAAATTTATTAATAAAAATATGTAAAAATAATGAATAAAACAAATTATTCGTTCGGATTCCAGACTCGAACTCATGACCACCAAGAAAAAGTGAAATTCAACACACGACTCTATCCATCAAGCCACGCATCCCTCGAACATCGCAGCAATCTTAGACTCTTAACACCATAAATAAAGTTTCAAATGTGAAGGAAATCTGGATCGAAATGCACAATGCTAAGCATACGGATGATATCTGCGCATGTGCGAGACATCGACCCTTAAAATTTCCAATAAATTTATAGATATTTTCACATTAAATTTTATTTTAGGATGTATGAAAATGGATGGAATTCGTAGTATATATAGAATAAGCACGGAGAAAATTTATTAATAAAAATATGTAAAAATAATGAATAAAACAAATTATTCGTTCGGATTCCAAACTCGAACTCAAGACCACCAAGAAAAAGTGCAAATCAACACACGACTCTATCCATCAAGCCACGCATCCCTCGAACATCGCAGCAATCTTAGACTCTTAACACCATAAATAAAGTTTCAAATGTGAAGGAAATCTGGATCGAAATGCACAATGCTAAGCATACGGATGATATCTGCGCATGTGCGAGACATTGACCCTTAAAATTTCTATTAAATTTATAGATATTTTCACATTAAATTTTATTTTAGGATGTATGAAAATGGATGGAATTCGTAGTATATATAGAATAAGCACGGAGAAAATTTATTAATAAAAATATGTAAAAATAATGAATAAAACAAATTATTCGTTCGGATTCCAGACTCGAACTCAAGACCACCAAGAAAAAGTGCAAGTGAACACACGACTCTATCCATCAAGCCACGCATCCCTGGAACATCGCTGCAATCTTAGACTCTAACACCATAAATAAAGTTTCAAATGTGAAGGAAATCTGGATCGAAATGCACAATGCTAAGCATACGGATGATATCAGCGCATGTGCAAGACATCGACCCTTAAAATTTCTATTAAATTTATAGATATTTTCACATTAAATTTTATTTTAGGATGTATGAAAATGGATGGAATTCGTAGTATATATAGAATAAGCACGGAGAAAATTTATTAATAAAAATATGTAAAAATAATGAATAAAACAAATTATTCGTTCGGATTCCAGACTCGAACTCAAGACCACCAAAAAAAAGTGCAAATCAACACACGACTCTATCCATCAAGCCACGCATCCCTCGAACGTCGCAGCAATCTTAGACTCTTAACACCATAAATAAAGTTTCAAATGTGAAGGAAATCTGGATCGAAATGCACAATGCTAAGCATACGGATGATATCTGCGCATGTGCGAGACATCGACCCTTAAAATTTCTATTAAATTTATAGATTTTTTCACATTAAATTTTATTTTAGGATGTATGAAAATGGATGGAATTCGTAGTATATATAGAATAAGCACGGAGAAAATTTATTAATAAAAATATGTAAAAATAATGAATAAAACAAATTATTCGTTCGGATTCCAGACTCGAACTCAAGACCACCAAGAAAAAGTGCACATCAACACACGACTCTATCCATCAAGCCACGCATCCCTCGAACATCGCAGCAATCTTAGACTCTTAACACCATAAATAAAGTTTCAAATGTGAAGGAAATCTGGATCGAAATGCACAATGCTAAGCATACGGATGATATCTGCGCATGTGCAAGACATCGACCCTTAAAATTTCTATTAAATTTATAGATATTTTCACATTAAATTTTATTTTATAATGTATGAAAATGGATGGAATTCGTAGTATATATAGAATAAGCACGGAGAAAATTTATTAATAAAAATATGTAAAAATAATGAATAAAACAAATTATTCGTTCGGATTCCAGACTCGAACTCAAGACCACCAAAAAAAGTGCAAATCAACACACGACTCTATCCATCAAGCCACGCATCCCTCGAACATCGCAGCAATCTTAGACTCTTAACACCATAAATAAAGTTTCAAATGTGAAGGAAATCTGGATCGAAATGCACAATGCATACGGATGATATCAGCGCATATGCAAGACATCGACCCTTAAAATTTCTATTAAATTTATAGATATTTTCACATTAAATTTTATTTTATAATGTATGAAAATGGATGGAATTCGTAGTATATATAGAATAAGCACGGAGAAAATTTATTAATAAAAATATGTAAAAATAATGAATAAAACAAATTATTCGTTCGGATTCCAGACTCGAACTCAAGACCACCAAAAAAAAGTGCATATCAACACACGACTCTATCCATCAAGCCACGCATCCCTCGAACATCGCAGCAATCTTAGACTCTTAACACCATAAATAAAGTTTCAAATGTGAAGGAAATCTGGATCGAAATGCACAATGCTAAGCATACGGATGATATCTGCGCATGTGCGAGACATCGACCCTTAAAATTTCTATTAAATTTATAGATATTTTCACATTAAATTTTATTTTAGGATGTATGAAAATGGATGGAATTCGTAGTATATATAGAATAAGCACGGAGAAAATTTATTAATAAAAATATGTAAAAATAATGAATAAAACAAATTATTCGTTCGGATTCCAGACTCGAACTCAAGACCAACAAGAAAAAGTACAAATCAACACACGACTCTATCCATCAAGCCACGCATCCCTCGAACATCGCAGCAATCTTAGACTCTTAACACCATAAATAAAGTTTCAAATGTGAAGGAAATCTGGATCGAAATGCACAATGCTAAGCATACGGATGATATCTGCGCATGTGCGAGACATCGGCCCTAAAAATTTCTATTAAATTTATAGATATTTTCACATTAAATTTTATTTTAGGATGTATGAAAATGGATGGAATTCGTAGTATATATAGAATAAGCACGGAGAAAATTTATTAATAAAAATATGTAAAAATAATGAATAAAACAAATTATTCGTTCGGATTCCAGACTCAAACTCAAGACCACCAAAAAAAAAGTGCAAATCAACACACGACTCCATCCATCAAGCCACGCATCCCTCGAACATCGCAGCAATCTTAGACTCTTAACACCATAAATAAAGTTTCAAATGTGAAGGAAATCTGGATCGAAATGCACAATGCTAAGCATACGGATGATATCTGCGCATGTGCGAGACATCGACCCTTAAAATTTCTATTAAATTTATAGATATTTTCACATTAAATTTTATTTTAGGATGTATGAAAATGGATGGAATTCGTAGTATATATAGAATAAGCACGGAGAAAATTTATTAATAAAAATATGTAAAAATAATGAATAAAACAAATTATTCGTTCGGATTCCAGACTCGAACTCATGACCACCAAGAAAAAGTGCAATTCAACACACGACTCTATCCATCAAGCCACGCATCCCTCGAACATCGCAGCAATCTTAGACTCTTAACACCATAAATACAGTTTCAAATGTGAAGGAAATCTGGATCGAAATGCACAATGCTAAGCATACGGATGATATCTGCGCATGTGCGAGACATCGACCCTTAAAATTTCTTTTAAATTTATAGATATTTTCACATTAAATTTTATTTTAGGATGTATGAAAATGGATGGAATTTGTAGTATATATAGAATAAGCACGGAGAAAATTTATTAATAAAAATATGTAAAAATAATGAATAAAACAAATTATTCGTTCGGATTCCAGACTCGAACTCATGACCACCAAGAAAAAGTGAAATTCAACACACGACTCTATCCATCAAGCCACGCATCCCTCGAACATCGCAGCAATCTTAGACTCTTAACACCATAAATAAAGTTTCAAATGTGAAGGAAATCTGGATCGAAATGCACAATGCTAAGCATACGGATGATATCTGCGCATGTGCGAGACATTGACCCTTAAAATTTCTATTAAATTTATAGATATTTTCACATTAAATTTTATTTTAGGATGTATGAAAATGGATGGAATTCGTAGTATATATAGAATAAGCACGGAGAAAATTTATTAATAAAAATATGTAAAAATAATGAATAAAACAAATTATTCGTTCGGATTCCAGACTCGAACTCAAGACCACCAAGAAAAAGTGCAAGTGAACACACGACTCTATCCATCAAGCCACGCATCCCTCGCACATCGCAGCAATCTTAGACTCTAACACCATAAATAAAGTTTCAAATGTGAAGGAAATCTGGATCGAAATGCACAATGCTAAGCATACGGATGATATCAGCGCATGTGCAAGACATCGACCCTTAAAATTTCTATTAAATTTATAGATATTTTCACATTAAATTTTATTTTAGGATGTATGAAAATGGATGGAATTCGTAGTATATATAGAATAAGCACGGAGAAAATTTATTAATAAAAATATGTAAAAATAATGAATAAAACAAATTATTCGTTCGGATTCCAGACTCGAACTCAAGACCACCAAAAAAAAGTGCAAATCAACACACGACTCTATCCATCAAGCCACGCATCCCTCGAACGTCGCAGCAATCTTAGACTCTTAACACCATAAATAAAGTTTCAAATGTGAAGGAAATCTGGATCGAAATGCACAATGCTAAGCATACGGATGATATCTGCGCATGTGCGAGACATCGACCCTTAAAATTTCTATTAAATTTATAGATTTTTTCACATTAAATTTTATTTTAGGATGTATGAAAATGGATGGAATTCGTAGTATATATAGAATAAGCACGGAGAAAATTTATTAATAAAAATATGTAAAAATAATGAATAAAACAAATTATTCGTTCGGATTCCAGACTCGAACTCAAGACCACCAAGAAAAAGTGCACATCAACACACGACTCTATCCATCAACCCACGCATCCCTCGAACATCGCAGCAATCTTAGACTCTTAACACCATAAATAAAGTTTCAAATGTGAAGGAAATCTGGATCGAAATGCACAATGCTAAGCATACGGATGATATCTGCGCATGTGCAAGACATCGACCCTTAAAATTTCTATTAAATTTATAGATATTTTCACATTAAATTTTATTTTATAATGTATGAAAATGGATGGAATTCGTAGTATATATAGAATAAGCACGGAGAAAATTTATTAATAAAAATATGTAAAAATAATGAATAAAACAAATTATTCGTTCGGATTCCAGACTCGAACTCAAGACCACCAAAAAAAGTGCAAATCAACACACGACTCTATCCATCAAGCCACGCATCCCTCGAACATCGCAGCAATCTTAGACTCTTAACACCATAAATAAAGTTTCAAATGTGAAGGAAATCTGGATCGAAATGCACAATGCATACGGATGATATCAGCGCATATGCAAGACATCGACCCTTAAAATTTCTATTAAATTTATAGATATTTTCACATTAAATTTTATTTTATAATGTATGAAAATGGATGGAATTCGTAGTATATATAGAATAAGCACGGAGAAAATTTATTAATAAAAATATGTAAAAATAATGAATAAAACAAATTATTCGTTCGGATTCCAGACTCGAACTCAAGACCACCAAAAAAAAGTGCAAATCAACACACGACTCTATCCATCAAGCCACGCATCCCTCGAACATCGCAGCAATCTTAGACTCTTAACACCATAAATAAAGTTTCAAATGTGAAGGAAATCTGGATCGAAATGCACAATGCTAAGCATACGGATGATATCTGCGCATGTGCGAGACATCGACCCTTAAAATTTCTATTAAATTTATAGATATTTTCACATTAAATTTTATTTTAGGATGTATGAAAATGGATGGAATTCGTAGTATATATAGAATAAGCACGGAGAAAATTTATTAATAAAAATATGTAAAAATAATGAATAAAACAAATTATTCGTTCGGATTCCAGACTCGAACTCAAGACCAACAAGAAAAAGTACAAATCAACAAACGACTCTATCCATCAAGCCACGCATCCCTCGAACATCGCAGCAATCTTAGACTCTTAACACCATAAATAAAGTTTCAAATGTGAAGGAAATCTGGATCGAAATGCACAATGCATACAGATGATATCAGCGCATGTGCAAGACATCGACCCTTAAAATTTCTATTAAATTTATAGATATTTTCACATTCAATTTTATTTTAGGATGTATGAAAATGGATGGAATTCGTAGTATATATAGAATAAGCACGGAGAAAATTTATTAATAAAAATATGTAAAAATAATGAATAAAACAAATTATTCGTTCGGATTCCAGACTCGAACTCAAGACCACCAAAAAAAAAGTGAAATCAACACACGACTCCATTCATCAAGCCACGCATCCCTCGAACATCGCAGCAATCTTAGACTCTTAACACCATAAATAAAGTTTCAAATGTGAAGGAAATCTGGATCGAAATGCACAATGCTAAGCATACGGATGATATCTGCGCATGTGCGAGACATCGACCCTTAAAATTTCTATTAAATTTATAGATATTTTCACATTAAATTTTATTTTAGGATGTATGAAAATGGATGGAATTCGTAGTATATATAGAATAAGCACGGAGAAAATTTATTAATAAAAATATGTAAAAATAATGAATAAAACAAATTATTCGTTCGGATTCCAGACTCGAACTCAAGACCACCAAAAAAAAAGTGCAAATCAACACGCGACTCCATCCATCAAGCCACGCATCCCTCGAACATCGCAGCAATCTTAGACTTTTAACACCATAAATAAAGTTTCAAATGTGAAGGAAATCTGGATAGAAATGCACAATGCTAAGCATACGGATGATATCTGCGTATGTGCGAGACATCGACCCTTAAAATTTCTATTAAATTTATAGATATTTTCGCATTAAATTTTATTTTATAATGTATGAAAATGGATGGAATTCGTAGTATATATAGAATAAGCACGGAGAAAATTTATTAATAAAAATATGTAAAAATAATGAATAAAACAAATTATTCGTTCGGATTCCAGACTCGAACTCAAGACCACCAAAAAAAGTGCAAATCAACACACGACTCTATCCATCAAGCCACGCATCCCTCGAACATCGCAGCAATCTTAGACTCTTAACACCATAAATAAAGTTTCAAATGTGAAGGAAATCTGGATCGAAATGCACAATGCATACGGATGATATCAGCGCATATGCAAGACATCGACCCTTAAAATTTCTATTAAATTTATAGATATTTTCACATTAAATTTTATTTTATAATGTATGAAAATGGATGGAATTCGTAGTATATATAGAATAAGCACGGAGAAAATTTATTAATAAAAATATGTAAAAATAATGAATAAAACAAATTATTCGTTCGGATTCCAGACTCGAACTCAAGACCACCAAAAAAAAGTGCAAATCAACACACGACTCTATCCATCAAGCCACGCATCCCTCGAACATCGCAGCAATCTTAGACTCTTAACACCATAAATAAAGTTTCAAATGTGAAGGAAATCTGGATCGAAATGCACAATGCTAAGCATACGGATGATATCTGCGAATGTGCGAGACATCGACCCTTAAAATTTCTATTAAATTTATAGATATTTTCACATTAAATTTTATTTTAGGATGTATGAAAATGGATGGAATTCGTAGTATTTATAGAATAAGCAGGAAGAAAATTTATTAATAAAAATATGTAAAAATAATGAATAAAACAAATTATTCGTTCGGATTCCAGACTCGAACTCAAGACCAACAAGAAAAAGTACAAATCAACACACGACTCTATCCATCAAGCCACGCATCCCTCGAACATCGCAGCAATCTTAGACTCTTAACACCATAAATAAAGTTTCAAATGTGAACGAAATCTGGATCGAAATGCACAATGCATACAGATGATATCAGCGCATGTGCAAGACATCGACCCTTAAAATTTCTATTAAAATTTATAGATATTATCACATTCAATTTTATTTTAGGATGTATGAAAATGGATGGAATTCGTAGTATATATAGAATAAGCACGGAGAAAATTTATTAATAAAAATATGTAAAAATAATGAATAAAACAAATTATTCGTTCGGATTCCAGACTCGAACTCAAGACCACCAAAAAAAAGTGAAATCAACACACGACTCCATCCATCAAGCCACGCATCCCTCGAACATCGCAGCAATCTTAGACTCTTAACACCATAAATAAAGTTTCAAATGTGAAGGAAATCTGGATCGAAATGCACAATGCTAAGCATACGGATGATATCTGCGCATGTGCGAGACATCGACCCTTAAAATTTCTATTAAATTTATAGATATTTTTCACATTAAATTTTATTTTAGGATGTATGAAAATGGATGGAATTCGTAGTATATATAGAATAAGCACGGAGAAAATTTATTAATAAAAATATGTAAAAATAATGAATAAAACAAATTATTCGTTCGGATTCCAGACTCGAACTCAAGACCACCAAAAAAAAAGTGCAAATCAACACGCGACTCCATCCATCAAGCCACGCATCCTCGAACATCGCAGCAATCTTAGGACTCTTAACACCATAAATAAAGTTCAAATGTGAAGGAAATCTGGATCGAAATGCACAATGCTAAGCATAACGGATGATATCTGCGCATGTGCGAGACATCGACCCTTAAAATTTCTATTAAATTTATAGATATTTTCACATTAAATTTTATTTTAGGATGTATGAAAATGGATGGAATTCGTAGTATATATAGAATAAGCACGGAGAAAATTTATTAATAAAAATATGTAAAAAATAATGAATAAAACAATTAATTCGTTCGGATTCCAGACTCGAAATCAAGACCACCAAAAAAAAAGTGCAAATCAACACGCGACTCCATCCATCAAGCCACGCATCCCTCGAACATCGCAGCAATCTTAGACTCTTAACACCATAAATAAAGTTTCAAATGTGAACGAAATCTGGATCGAAATGCACAATGCATACAGATGATATCAGCGCATGTGCAAGACATCGACCCTTAAAATTTCTATTAAATTTATAGATATTTTCACATTCAATTTTATTTTAGGATTGTATGAAAATGGATGGAATTCGTAGTATATATAGAATAAGCACGGAGAAAATTTATTAATAAAAATATGTAAAAATAATGAATAAAACAAATTATTCGTTCGGATTCCAGACTCGAACTCAAGACCACCAAAAAAAAAGTGAAATCAACACACGACTCCATCCATCAAGCCACGCATCCCTCGAACATCGCAGCAATCTTAGACTCTTAACACCATAAATAAAGTTTCAAATGTGAAGGAAATCTGGATCGAAATGCACAATGCTAAGCATACGGATGATATCTGCGCATGTGCGAGACATCGACCCTTAAAATTTCTATTAAATTTATAGATATTTTCACATTAAATTTTATTTTAGGATGTATGAAAATGGATGGAATTCGTAGTATATATAGAATAAGCACGGAGAAAATTTATTAATAAAAATATGTAAAAATAATGAATAAAACAAATTATTCGTTCGGATTCCAGACTCGAACTCAAGACCACCAAAAAAAAGTGCAAATCAACACACGACTCCATCCATCAAGCCACGCATCCCTCGAAATCGCAGCAATCTTAGACTCTTAACACCATAAATAAAGTTTCAAATGTGAAGGAAATCTGGATCGAAATGCACAATGCTAAGCATACGGATGATATCTGCGCATGTGCGAGACATCGACCCTTAAAATTTCTATTAAATTTATAGATATTTTCACATTAAATTTTATTTTAGGATGTATGAAAATGGATGGAATTCGTAGTATATATAGAATAAGCACGGAGAAAATTTATAATAAAAATATGTAAAAATAATGAATAAAACAAATTATTCGTTCGGATTCTAGACTCGAACTCAAGACCACCAAGAAAAAGTGCAAATCAACACACGACTCTATCCATCAAGCCACGCATCCCTCGAACATCGCAGCAATCTTAGACTCTTAACACCATAAATAAAGTTTAAAATGTGAAGGAAATCTGGATCGAAATGCACAATGCATACGGATGATATCAGAGCATGTGCAGACATCGACCCTTAAAATTTCTATTAAATTTATAGATATTTTCCACATTAAATTTTATTTTTATAATGTATGAAAATGTGATGGAATTCGTAGTATATATAGAATAAGCACGGAGAAAATTTATTAATAAAATATGTAAAAATAATGAATAAAACAAATTATTCGTTCGGATTCCAGACTCGAACTCAAGTCCGCCAAAAAAAGTGCAAATCAACACACGACTCTATCCATCAAGCCACGCATCCCCTCGAACATCGCAGCAATCTTAGACTCTTAACACCATAAATAAAGTTTCAAATGTGAAGGAATCTGGATCGAAATGCACAATACTAAGCATACGGATGATATCTGCGCATGTGCGAGTCATCGACCCTTAAAATTTCTATTAAATTTATAGATATTTTCACATTAAATTTTATTTTAGGATGTATGAAAATGGATGGAATTCGTAGTATATATAGAATAAGCACGGAGAAAATTTATTATAAAAATATGTAAAAATAATGAATAAAACAAATTATTCGTTCGGATTCCAGACTCGAACTCAAGACCACCAGAAAAAAAGTGCAAATCAACACACGACTCTATCCATCAAGCCACGCATCCCCTCGAACATCGCAGGCAATCTTAGACTCTTAACACCATAAATAAAGTTTCAAATGTGAAGGAAATCTGGATCGAAATGCACAATACTAAGCATACGGATGATATCTGCGCATGTGCGAGACATCGACCCTTAAAATTTCTATTAAATTTATAGATATTTTCACATTAAATTTTATTTTAGGATGTATGAAAATGGATGGAATTCGTAGTATATATAAGAATAAGCACGGAGAAAATTTATTAATAAAAATATGTAAAAATAATGAATAAAACAAATTATTCGTTCGCATTCCAGACTCGAACTCAAGACCACCAAAAAGAAGTGCAAATCAACACACGACTCTATCCAATCAAGCCACGCATCCCTCGAACATCGCAGCAATCTTAGACTCTTAACACCATAAATAAAGTTTCAAATGTGAAGGAAATCTGGATCGAAATGCACAATGCTAAGCATACGGATGATATCTGCGCATGTGCGAGACATCGACCCTTAAAATTTCTATTAAATTTATAGATATTTTCACATTAAATTTTATTTTAGGATGTATGAAAATGGATGGAATTCGTAGTATATATAGAATAAGCACGGAGAAAATTTATTAATAAAAATATGTAAAAATAATGAATAAAACAAAATTAATTCGTTCGGACTCCAGACTCGAACTCAAGACCACCAAAGAAAAAGTGCAAATCAACACACGACTCTATCCATCAAGCCACGCATCCCTCGAACATCGCAGCAATCTTAGACTCTTAACACCATAAATAAAGTTTCAAATGTGAAGGAAATCTGGATCGAAATGCACAATGCTAGCATACGGATGATATCTGCGCATGTGCGAGACATCGACCCTTAAATTTCTATTAAATTTATAGATATTTTCACATTAAATTTTATTTTAGATGTATGAAAATGGATGGAATTCGTAGTATATATAGAATAAGCACGGAGAAAATTTATTAATAAAAATATGTAAAAATAATGAATAAAACAAAATTATTCGTTCGGATTCCAGACTCGAACTCAAGACCACCAAAACAAAGTGCAAATCAACACACGACTCTATCCATCAAGCCACGCATCCCTCGAACATCGCAGCAATCTTAGACTCTTAACACCATAAATAAAGTTTCAAATGTGAAGGAAATCTGGATCGAAATGCACAATGCTAAGCATACGGATGATATCTGCGCATGTGCGAGACATCGACCCTTAAAATTTCTATTAAATTTATAGATATTTTCACATTAAATTTTATTTTAGGATGTATGAAAATGGATGGAATTCGTAGTATATATAGAATAAGCACGGAGAAAATTTATTAATAAAATTATGTAAAAATAATGAATAAAACAAATTATTCGTTCGGATTCCAGACTCGAACTCAAGACCACCAGAACAAAGTGCAAATCAACACACGACTCTATCCATCAAGCCACGCATCCCTCGAACATCGCAGCAATCTTAGACTCTTAACACCATAAATAAAGTTTCAAATGTGAAGGAAATCTGGATCGAAATGCACAATACTAGCATACGGATGATATCTGCGCTGTGCGAGACATCGACCCTTAAAATTTCTATTAAATTTATAGATATTTTCACATTAAATTTTATTTTAGGACTGTATGAAAATGGATGGAATTCGTAGTATATATAGAATAAGCACGGAGAAAATTTATTAATAAAAAAATATGTAAAATAATGAATAAAACAAATTATTCGTTCGGATTCCAGACTCGAACTCAAGACCACCAAAAAGAAGTGCAAATCAACACACGACTCTATCCATCAAGCCACGCATCCCTCGAACATCGCAGCAATCTTAGACTCTTAACACCATAAATAAAGTTTCAAATGTGAAGGAAATCTGGATCGAAATGCACAATGCTAAGCATACGGATGATATCTGCGCATGTGCGAGACATCGACCCTTAAAATTTCTCTTAAATTTATAGATATTTTCACATTAAATTTTATTTTAGGATGTATGAAAATGGATGAATTCGTAGTATATATAGAATAAGCACGGAGAAAATTTATTAATAAAAATATGTAAAAATAATGAATAAAACAAATTATTCGTTCGCGATTCCAGACTCGAACTCAAGACCACAAAAAAAGTGCAAATCAACACACGACTCTATCCATCAAGCCACGCATCCCTCGAACATCGCAGCAATCTTAGACTCTTAACACCATAAATAAAGTTTCAAATGTGAAGGAAATCTGGATCGAAATGCACAATGCTAAGCATACGGATGATATCTGCGCATGTGCGAGACATCGACCCTTAAAATTTCTATTAAATTTATAGATATTTTCACATTAAATTTTATTTTAGGATGTATGAAAATGGATGGAATTCGTAGTATATATAGAATAAAGCACGGAGAAAATTTATTAATAAAAATATGTAAAAATAATGAATAAAACAAATTATTCGTTCGGATTCCAGGACTCGAACTCAAGACCACCAAAAAAGTGCAAATCAACACACGAATCTATCCAGTCAAGCCAACGCATCCTCGAACATCGCAGCAATCTTAGACTCTTAACACCATAAATAAAGTTTCAAATGTGAAGGAAATCTGGATTCGAAATGCACAATGCTAAGCATACGGATGATATCTGCGCATGTGCGAGACATCGACCCTTCAAAATTTCTATTAATTTATAGATATTTTCACATTAAATTTTATTTTAGGATGTATGAAAATGGATGGAATTCGTAGTAT